>NC_085075.1:4398951-4618595 GCF_963662255.1 Cinclus cinclus | reverse complement strand
GCCAAACTCAAGAGCCCACTTGGCAGGTGTCATTTTGTAGGGCGCGTTTGGGCCTCCGATGGCAGCCAGGTTTGGAGGAGGGGGCAGCTTTGGTCTGGGAGAAATCCTCGTCCTTATGGAATTTTTGTAGGCAAAACCCCTGCATGAGCCGCCGGCAAGTTGACTCCGAAAGGAGGCACATTTCCCCAGAAAGCCAAACTCAAGAGCCCACTTGGCAGATGTCATTTTGTAGGGCGCGTTTGGGCCTCCGATGCCAGCCAGGTTTGGAGGAGGGGGCAGCTTTGGTCTGGGAGGAATCCTCGTCCGTATGGAATTTTTGTAGCAAAAGCCCGGGACGGTACGCAGGCAAGTTGGCTTTGAAAGGAGTCACTTTTCCCCAAGAAGCCAAACTCAAGAGCCCACTTGGCAGGTGTCATTTTGTAGGGCGCGTTTGGGCCACCGATGTCAGCCAGGTTTGGAGGAGGGGGCAGCTTTGGTCTGGGAGAAATCCTCGTTCTTATGGAATTTTTGTAGGCAAAAACCCCGCATGGGCCGCAGGCAAGTTAGGCAAGTTGACTCCGAAAGGAGGCACTTTTCCCCAAGAAGCCAAACTCAAGAACCCTCAATGCAGATGTCATTTTGTGGGGCGCGTTTGGGCCTCCGATGGCAGCCAGGTTTGGAGGAGGGGGCAGCTTTGGTCTGGGAGAAATCCTCGTCCTTATGGAATTTTTGTAGTCTAAAGCCCAGCACGGGCCGCAGGCTAGTTAGGCAAGTTGGCTTTGAAAGGAGGCACTTTTCCGCAAGAAGCCAAACTCAAGAGCCCACTTGGCAGATGTCATTTTGTAGGGCGCGTTTGGGCCTCCGATGGCAGCCAGGTTTGGAGGAGGGGGCAGCTTTGGTCTGGGAGAAATCCTCGTCCTTATGGAATTTTTGGAGGCAAAAGCCCAGGACGGGCAGCAGGCAAGTTGGCTTTGAAAGGAGGCACTTCCACCCAAGAAGCCAAACTCAAGAGCCCACTTGGAAGGTGTCATTTTGTAGGGCACGTTTGGGCCTCCGATGGCAGCCAGGTTTGGAGGAGGGGGCAGCTTTGGTCTGGGAGAAATCCTCGTCCTTCTGGAATTTTTGTAGGCAAAAGCCCTTCATGGGCCGCAGGCAAGTTGACTCCGAAAGGAGGCACTTTTCCCCAGGAAGCCAAACTCAAGAACCCTCAATGCAGGTGTCATTTTGTGGGGCGCGTTTGGGCCTCCGATGGCAGCCAGGTTTGGAGGAGGGGGCAGCTTTGGTCTGGGAGAAATCCTCGTCCTTATGGAATTTTTGGAGGCAAAAGCCCAGGACGGGCCGCAGGCAAGTTGGCTTTGAAAGGAGGTACTTCCACCCAAGAAGACAAACTCAAGAGCCCACTTGGCAGATGTCATTTTGTAGGGCACGTTTCGGCCTCCGATGGCAGCCAGGTTTGGCGGAGGGGGCAGCTTTGGTCTGGGAGAAATCCTCGTCCTTATGGAATTTTTGTAGTCTAAAGCCCAGCACGGGCCGCAGGCTAGTTAGGCAAGTTGGCTTTGAAAGGAGGCACTTTTCCGCAAGAAGCCAAACTCAAGAGCCCACTTGGCAAATGTCATTTTGTAGGGCGCGTTTGGGCCTCCGATGGCAGCCAGGTTTGGAGGAGGGGGCAGCTTTGGTCTGGGAGAAATCCTCGTCCTTATGGAATTTTTGTAGCAAAAGCCCAGGACGGGCCGCAGGCAAGTTGGCTTTGAAAGGAGGCACTTCCACCCAAGAAGCCAAACTCAAGAGCCCACTTGGCAGGTGTCATTTTGTAGGGCACGTTTGGGCCTCCAATGGCAGCCAGGTTTGGAGGAGGGGGCAGCTTTGGTCTGGGAGAAATCCTCGTCCTTCTGGAATTTTTGAAGGCAAAAGCCCTGCATGGGCCGCAGGCAAGTTGGTTTTGAAAGGAGTCACTTTTCCCCAGGAAGCCAAACTCAAGAACCCTCAATGCAGGTGTCATTTTGTGGGGCGCGTTTGGGCCTCCGATGGCAGCCAGGTTTGGAGGAGGGGGCAGCTTTGTTCTGGGAGAAATCCTCGTCCTTCTGGAATTTTTGGAGGCAAAAGCCCAGGACGGGCCGCAGGCAAGTTAGGCAATTTGGCTCCGAATGGAGGCACTTTCCCCCAAGAAGCCAAACTCAAGAGCCCACTTGGCAGATGTCATTTTGTAGGGCGCGTTTGGGCCTCTGATGGCAGCCAGGTTTGGAGGAGGGGGCAGCTTTGGTCTGGGAGAAATCCTCGTCCTTATGGAATTTTTGTAGGCAAAAGCCCAGCACAGGCCGCAGGCTAGTTAGGCAAGTTGGCTCCGAAAGGAGGCACTTTTCCCCTAGAAGCCAAACTCAAGAGCCCACTTGACAGGTGTCATTTTGTAGGGCGCGTTTGGGCCTCCGATGGCAGCCAGGTTTGGAGGAGGGGGCAGCTTTGGTCTGGGAGAAATCCTCGTCCTTATGGAATTTTTGGAGGCAAAAGCCCTGCATGGGCCGCCGGCAAGTTGACTCCGAAAGGAGGCACTTTTCCCCAAGAAGCCAAACTCAAGAGCCCGCTGGGCAGATGTCATTTTGTAGGGCGCGTTTGGGCCTCCGATGGCAGCCAGGTTTGGCGGAGGGGGCAGCTTTGGTCTGGGAGAAATCCTCGTCCTTATGGAATTTTTGTAGCAAACGTCCGGGACGGGACGCAGGCAAGTTGGTTTTGAAAGGAGTCACTTTTCCCCAAGAAGCCAAACTCAAGAGCCCACTTGGCAGATGTCATTTTGTAGGGCGCGTTTGGGCCTCCGATGGCAGCCAGGTTTGGAGGAGGGAGCAGCTTTGGTCTGGGAGAAATCCTTGTCCTTCTGGAATTTTTGTAGGCAAAAGCCCAGGACGGGCCGCAGGCAAGTTAGGCAAGTTGGCTTTGAAAGGAGGCACTTTTCCGCAAGAAGCCAAACTCAAGAGCCCACTTGGCAAATGTCATTTTGTAGGGCGCGTTTGGGCCTCCGATGGCAGCCAGGTTTGGAGGAGGGGGCAGCTTTGGTCTGGGAGAAATCCTCGTCCTTATGGAATTTTTGTAGCAAAAGCCCAGGACGGGCCGCAGGCAAGTTGGCTTTGAAAGGAGGCACTTCCACCCAAGAAGCCAAACTCAAGAGCCCACTTGGCAGGTGTCATTTTGTAGGGCACGTTTGGGCCTCCAATGGCAGCCAGGTTTGGAGGAGGGGGCAGCTTTGGTCTGGGAGAAATCCTCGTCCTTCTGGAATTTTTGTAGGCAAAAGCCCTGCATGGGCCGCAGGCAAGTTGACTCCGAAAGGAGGCACTTTTCCCCAGGAAGCCAAACTCAAGAACCCTCAATGCAGGTGTCATTTTGTGGGGCGCGTTTGGGCCTCCGATGGCAGCCAGGTTTGGAGGAGGGGGCAGCTTTGGTCTGGGAGAAATCCTCGTCCTTCTGGAATTTTTGGAGGCAAAAGCCCAGGACGGGCCGCAGGCAAGTTAGGCAATTTGGCTCCGAATGGAGGCACTTTTCCCCAAGAAGCCAAACTCAAGAGCCCACTTGGCAGATGTCATTTTGTAGGGCGCGTTTGGGCCTCTGATGGCAGCCAGGTTTGGAGGAGGGGGCAGCTTTGGTCTGGGAGAAATCCTCGTCCTTATGGAATTTTTGTAGGCAAAAGCCCAGCACAGGCCGCAGGCTAGTTAGGCAAGTTGGCTCCGAAAGGAGGCACTTTTCCCCAAGAAGCCAAACTCAAGAGCCCACTTGACAGGTGTCATTTTGTAAGGCGCGTTTGGGCCTCCGATGGCAGCCAGGTTTGGAGGAGGGGGCAGCTTTGGTCTGGGAGAAATCCTCATCCTTATGGAATTTTTGGAGGCAAAAGCCCTGCATGGGCCGCCGGCAAGTTGACTCCGAAAGGAGGCACTTTTCCCCAAGAAGTCAAACTCAAGAGCCCGCTTGGCAGATGTCATTTTGTAGGGCGCGTTTGGGCCTCCGATGGCAGCCAGGTTTGGCGGAGGGGGCAGCTTTGGTCTGGGAGAAATCCTCGTCCTTATGGAATTTTTGTAGCAAACGTCCGGGACGGGACGCAGGCAAGTTGGTTTTGAAAGGAGTCACTTTTCCCCAAGAAGCCAAACTCAAGAGCCCACTTGGCAGATGTCATTTTGTAGGGCGCGTTTGGGCCTCCGATGGCAGCCAGGTTTGGAGGAGGGAGCAGCTTTGGTCTGGGAGAAATCCTTGTCCTTCTGGAATTTTTGTAGGCAAAAGCCCAGGACGGGCCGCAGGCAAGTTAGGCAAGTTGGCTTTGAAAGGAGGCACTTTTCCCCAAGAAGCCAAACTCAAGAGCCCACTTGGCAGGTGTCATTTTGTAGGGCGCGTTTGGGCCTCCGATGGCAGCCAGGTTTGGAGGAGGGGGCAGCTTTGGTCTGGGAGGAATCCTCGTCCTTATGGAATTTTTGTAGCAAAAGCCCAGGACGGGACGCAGGCAAGTTGGTTTTGAAAGGAGTCACTTTTCCCCAAGAAGCTAAACTCAAGAGCCGACTTGGCAGGTGTCATTTTGTAGGGCGCGTTTGGGCCTCCGATGTCAGCCAGGTTTGGAGGAGGGGGCAGCTTTGGTGTGGGAGAAATCCTCGTCCTTATGGAATTTTTGTAGGCAAAAACCCCACATGGGCCGCAGGCAAGTTAGGCAAGTTGGCTTTGAAAGGAGGCACTTCCACCCAAGAAGCCAAACTCAAGAGCCCACTTGGCAGGTGTCATTTTGTAGGGCACGTTTGGGCCTCCGTTGGCAGCCAGGTTTGGAGGAGGGGGCAGCTTTGGTGTGGGAGAAATCCTCGTCCTTCTGGAATTTTTGTAGGCAAAAGCCCTGCATGGGCCGCAGGCAAGTTGAGTCCGAAAGGAGGCACTTTTCCCCAGAAAGCCAAACTCAAGAGCCCACTTGGCAGATGTCATTTTGTAGGGCGCGTTTGGGCCTCCGATGGCAGCCAGGTTTGGAGGAGGGGGCAGGTTTGGTCTGGGAGAAATCCTCGTCCTTATGGAATTTTTGTAGGCAAAAGCCCAGCACGGGCCGCAGGCTAGTTAGGCAAGTTGGCTCCGAAAGGAGGCACTTTTCCCCAAGAAGCCAAACTCAAGAGCCCACTTGGCAGGTGTCATTTTGTAGGGCGCGTTTGGGCCTCCGATGGCAGCCAGGTTTGGAGGAGGGGGCAGCTTTGGTCTGGGAGAAATCCTCGTCCTTATGGAATTTTTGGAGGCAAAAGCCCTGCATGGGCCGCCGGCAAGTTGACTCCGAAAGGAGGCACTTTTCCCCAAGAAGCCAAACTCAAGAGCCCGCTTGGCAGATGTCATTTTGTAGGGCGCGTTTGGGCCTCCGATGGCAGCCAGGTTTGGCGGAGGGGGCAGCTTTGGTCTGGGAGGAATCCTCGTCCTTATGGAATTTTTGTAGCAAACGTCCGGGACGGGACGCAGGCAAGTTGGTTTTGAAAGGAGTCACTTTTCCCCAAGAAGCCAAACTCAAGAGCCCACTTGGCAGATGTCATTTTGTAGGGCGCGTTTGGGCCTCCGATGGCAGCCAGGTTTGGAGGAGGGAGCAGCTTTGGTCTGGGAGAAATCCTTGTCCTTCTGGAATTTTTGTAGGCAAAAGCCCAGGACGGGCCGCAGGCAAGTTGACTTTGAAAGGAGGCACTTTTCCCCAGGAAGCCAAACTCAAGAACCCTCAATGCAGGTGTCATTTTGTGGGGCGAGTTTGGGCCTCCGATGGCAGCCAGGTTTGGAGGAGGGAGCAGCTTTGGTCTGGGAGAAATCCTTGTCCTTCTGGAATTTTTGTAGGCAAAAGCCCAGGACGGGCCGCCGGCAAGTTAGGCAAGTTGGCTTTGAAAGGAGGCACTTTTCCCCAAGAAGCCAAACTCAAGAGCCCACTTGGCAGGTGTCATTTTGTAGGGCGCGTTTGGGCCTCCGATGGCAGCCAGGTTTGGAGGAGGGGGCAGCTTTGGTCTGGGAGAAATCCTCGTCCTTATGGAATTTTTGGAGGCAAAACCCCTGCATGAGCCGCAGGCAAGTTGACTCCGAAAGGAGGCACTTTTCCCCAGAAAGCCAAACTCAAGAGCCCACTTGGCAGATGTCATTTTGTAGGGCGCGTTTGGGCCTCCGATGGCAGCCAGGTTTGGAGGAGGGGGCAGCTTTGGTCTGGGAGGAATCCTCGTCCTTATGGAATTTTTGTAGCAAAAGCCCGGGACGGGACGCAGGCAAGTTGGTTTTGAAAGGAGGCACTTTTCCCCAAGAAGCCAAACTCAAGAGCCGACTTGGCAGGTGTCATTTTGTAGGGCGCGTTTGGGCCTCCGATGGCAGCCAGGTTTGGAGGAGGGGGCAGCTTTGGTCTGGGAGAAATCCTCGTCCTTATGGAATTTTTGTAGGCAAAAACCCCACATGGGCCGCAGGCAAGTTAGGCAAGTTGACTCCGAAAGGAGGCACTTTTCCCCAAGAAGCCAAACTCAAGAACCCTCAATGCAGATGTCATTTTGTGGGGCGCGTTTGGGCCTCCGATGGCAGCCAGGTTTGGAGGAGGGGGCAGCTTTGGTCTGGGAGAAATCCTCGTCCTTATGGAATTTTTGTAGTCTAAAGCCCAGCACGGGCCGCAGGCTAGTTAGGCAAGTTGGCTTTGAAAGGAGGCACTTTTCCGCAAGAAGCCAAACTCAAGAGCCCACTTGGCAGATGTCATTTTGTAGGGCGCCTTTGGGCCTCTGATGGCAGCCAGGTTTGGAGGAGGGGGCAGCTTTGGTCTGGGAGAAATCCTCGTCCTTATGGAATTTTTGTAGGCAAAAGCCCAGGACGTGCCGCAGGCATGTTGGCTTTGAAAGGAGGCACTTCCACCCAAGAAGCCAAACTCAAGAGCCCACTTGGCAGGTGTCATTTTGTAGGGCACGTTTGGGCCTCCGATGGCAGCCAGGTTTGGAGGAGGGGGCAGCTTTGGTCTGGGAGAAATCCTCGTCCTTCTGGAATTTTTGTAGGCAAAAGCCCTGCATGGGCCGCAGGCAAGTTTACTCCGAAAGGAGGCACTTTTCCCCAGGAAGCCAAACTCAAGAACCCTCAATGCAGGTGTCATTTGGTGGGGCGCGTTTGGGCCTCCGATGGCAGCCAGGTTTGGAGGAGGGGGCAGCTTTGGTCTGGGAGAAATCCTCGTCCTTCTGGAATTTTTGTAGGCAAAAGCCCTGCATGGGCCGCAGGCAAGTTGACTCCGAAAGGAGGCACTTTTCCCCAGGAAGCCAAACTCAAGAACCCTCAATGCAGATGTCATTTTGTAGGGCGCGTTTGGGCCTCCGATGGCAGCCAGGTTTGGAGGAGGGAGCAGCTTTGGTCTGGGAGAAATCCTCGTCCTTCTGGAATTTTTGGAGGCAAAAGCCCAGGACGGGCCGCAGTCAAGTTAGGCAATTTGGCTCCGAAAGGAGGCACTTTTCCCCAAGAAGCCAAACTCAAGAGCCCACTTGGCAGATGTCATTTTGTAGGGCGCGTTTGGGCCTCTGATGGCAGCCAGGTTTGGAGGAGGGGGCAGCTTTGGTCTGGGAGAAATCCTCGTCCTTATGGAATTTTAGTAGGCAAAAGCCCAGCACAGGCCGCAGGCTAGTTAGGCAAGTTGGCTCCGAAAGGAGGCACTTTTCCCCAAGAAGCCAAACTCAAGAGCCCGCTTGGCAGATGTCATTTTGTAGGGCGCGTTTGGGCCTCCGATGGCAGCCAGGTTTGGAGGAGGGGGCAGCTTTGGTCTGGGAGGAATCCTCGTCCTTATGGAATTTTTGGAGGCAAAAGCCCTGCATGGGCCGCCGGCAAGTTGACTCCGAAAGGAGGCACTTTTCCCCAAGAAGCCAAACTCAAGAGCCCGCTTGGCAGATGTCATTTTGTAGGGCGCGTTTGGGCCTCCGATGGCAGCCAGGTTTGGCGGAGGGGGCAGCTTTGGTCTGGGAGGAATCCTCGTCCTTATGGAATTTTTGTAGCAAACGTCCGGGACGGGACGCAGGCAAGTTGGTTTTGAAAGGAGTCACTTTTCCCCAAGAAGCCAAACTCAAGAGCCCACTTGGCAGATGTCATTTTGTAGGGCGCGTTTGGGCCTCCGATGGCAGCCAGGTTTGGAGGAGGGAGCAGCTTTGGTCTGGGAGAAATCCTTGTCCTTCTGGAATTTTTGTAGGCAAAAGCCCAGGACGGGCCGCAGGCAAGTTAGGCAAGTTGGCTTTGAAAGGAGGCACTTTTCCCCAAGAAGCCAAACTCAAGAGCCCACTTGGCAGGTGTCATTTTGTAGGGCGCGTTTGGGCCTCCGATGGCAGCCAGGTTTGGAGGAGGGGGCAGCTTTGGTCTGGGAGAAATCCTCGTCCTTATGGAATTTTTGTACTCAAAAGCCCAGGACGGGCCGCAGGCAAGTTAGGCAAGTTGGCTCCGAAAGGAGGCACTTTTCACCAAGAAGCCAAACTCAAGAACCCACAATGCAGATGTCATTTTGTAGGGCGCGTTTGGGCCTCCGATGGCAGCCAGGTTTGGAGGAGGGGGCAGCTTTGTTCTGGGAGAAATCCTCGTCCTTATGGAATTTTTGTAGGCAAAAGCCCTGCATGGGCCGCAGGCAAGTTGACTCCGAAAGGAGGCACTATTCCCCAGGAAGCCAAACTCAAGAACCCTCAATGCAGGTGTCATTTTGTGGGGCGCGTTTGGGCCTCCGATGGCAGCCAGGTTTGGAGGAGGGGGCAGCTTTGGTCTGGGAGAAATCCTCGTCCTTCTGGAAATTTGGAGGCAAAAGCCCAGGACGGGCCGCAGTCAAGTTAGGCAAGTTGGCTCCGAAAGGAGGCACTTTTCCCCAAGAAGCCAAACTCAAGAACCCACAATGCAGATGTCATTTTGTAGGGCGCGTTTGGGCCTCCGATGGCAGCCAGGTTTGGAGGAGGGGGCAGCTTTGTTCTGGGAGAAATCCTCGTCCTTATGGAATTTTTGTAGGCAAAAGCCCTGCATGGGCCGCCGGCAAGTTGACTCCGAAAGGAGGCAATTTTCCCCAAGAAGCCAAACTCAAGAGCCCACTTGGCAGGTGTCATTTTGTAGGGCCCGTTTGGGCCTCCGATGGCAGCCAGGTTTGGAGGAGGGGGCAGCTTTGGTCTGGGAGAAATCCTCGTCCTTATGGAATTTTTGTAGGCAAAACCCCTGCATGAGCCGCAGGCAAGTTGACTCCGAAAGGAGGCACTTTTCCCCAGAAAGCCAAACTCAAGAGCCCACTTGGCAGATGTCATTTTGTAGGGCGCGTTTGGGCCTCCGATGGCAGCCAGGTTTGGAGGAGGGGGCAGCTTTGGTCTGGGAGGAATCCTCGTCCTTATGGAATTTTTGTAGCAAAAGCCCAGGACGGGACGCAGGCAAGTTGGTTTTGAAAGGAGTCACTTTTCCCCAAGAAGCCAAACTCAAGAGCCGACTTGGCAGGTGTCATTTTGTAGGGCGCGTTTGGGCCTCCGATGTCAGCCAGGTTTGGAGGAGGGGGCAGCTTTGGTCTGGGAGAAATCCTCGTCCTTATGGAATTTTTGTAGGCAAAAACCCCACATGGGCCGCAGGCAAATTAGGCAAGTTGGCTTTGAAAGGAGGCACTTCCACCCAAGAAGCCAAACTCAAGAGCCCACTTGGCAGGTGTCATTTTGTAGGGCACGTTTGGGCCTCCGATGGCAGCCAGGTTTGGAGGAGGGGGCAGCTTTGGTCTGGGAGAAATCCTCGTCCTTCTGGAATTTTTGTAGGCAAAAGCCCTGCATGGGCCGCAGGCAAGTTGACTCCGAAAGGAGGCACTTTTCCCCAGGAAGCCAAACTCAAGAACCCTCAATGCAGGTGTCATTTTGTGGGGCGCGTTTGGGCCTCCGATGGCAGCCAGGTTTGGAGGAGGGGGCAGCTTTGGTCTGGGAGAAATCCTCGTCCTTATGGAATTTTTGTAGGCAAAAGCCCAGCACAGGCCGCAGGCTAGTTAGGCAAGTTGGCTCCGAAAGGAGGCACTTTTCCCCAAGAAGCCAAACTCAAGAGCCCACTTGGCAGGTGTCATTTTGTAGGGCGCGTTTGGGCCTCCGATGGCAGCCAGGTTTGGAGGAGGGGGCAGCTTTGGTCTGGGAGAAATCCTCGTCCTTATGGAATTTTTGGAGGCAAAACCCCTGCATGAGCCGCAGGCAAGTTGACTCCGAAAGGAGGCACTTTTCCCCAGAAAGCCAAACTCAAGAGCCCACTTGGCAGATGTCATTTTGTAGGGCGCGTTTGGGCCTCCGATGGCAGCCAGGTTTGGAGGAGGGGGCAGCTTTGGTCTGGGAGGAATCCTCGTCCTTATGGAATTTTTGTAGCAAAAGCCCGGGACGGGACGCAGGCAAGTTGGTTTTGAAAGGAGTCACTTTTCCCCAAGAAGCCAAACTCAAGAGCCGACTTGGCAGGTGTCATTTTGTAGGGCGCGTTTGGGCCTCCGATGGCAGCCAGGTTTGGAGGAGGGGGCAGCTTTGGTCTGGGAGGAATCCTCGTCCTTATGGAATTTTTGTAGCAAAAGCCCAGGACGGGACGCAGGCAAGTTGGTTTTGAAAGGAGTCACTTTTCCCCAAGAAGCCAAACTCAAGAGCCGACTTGGCAGGTGTCATTTTGTAGGGCGCGTTTGGGCCTCCGATGGCAGCCAGGTTTGGAGGAGGGGGCAGCTTTGGTCTGGGAGAAATCCTCGTCCTTATGGAATTTTTGTAGGCAAAAACCCCACATGGGCCGCAGGCAAGTTAGGCAAGTTGACTCCGAAAGGAGGCACTTTTCCCCAAGAAGCCAAACTCAAGAACCCTCAATGCAGATGTCATTTTGTGGGGCGCGTTTGGGCCTCCGATGGCAGCCAGGTTTGGAGGAGGGGGCAGCTTTGGTCTGGGAGAAATCCTCGTCCTTATGGAATTTTTGTAGTCTAAAGCCCAGCACGGGCCGCAGGCTAGTTAGGCAAGTTGGCTTTGAAAGGAGGCACTTTTCCGCAAGAAGCCAAACTCAAGAGCCCACTTGGCAGATGTCATTTTGTAGGGCGCCTTTGGGCCTCTGATGGCAGCCAGGTTTGGAGGAGGGGGCAGCTTTGGTCTGGGAGAAATCCTCGTCCTTATGGAATTTTTGTAGGCAAAAGCCCAGGACGTGCCGCAGGCATGTTGGCTTTGAAAGGAGGCACTTCCACCCAAGAAGCCAAACTCAAGAGCCCACTTGGCAGGTGTCATTTTGTAGGGCACGTTTGGGCCTCCGATGGCAGCCAGGTTTGGAGGAGGGGGCAGCTTTGGTCTGGGAGAAATCCTCGTCCTTCTGGAATTTTTGTAGGCAAAAGCCCTGCATGGGCCGCAGGCAAGTTGACTCCGAAAGGAGGCACTTTTCCCCAGGAAGCCAAACTCAAGAACCCTCAATGCAGGTGTCATTTGGTGGGGCGCGTTTGGGCCTCCGATGGCAGCCAGGTTTGGAGGAGGGGGCAGCTTTGGTCTGGGAGAAATCCTCGTCCTTCTGGAATTTTTGTAGGCAAAAGCCCTGCATGGGCCGCCGGCAAGTTGACTCCGAAAGGAGGCACTTTTCCCCAAGAAGCCAAACTCAAGAGCCCGCTTGGCAGATGTCATTTTGTAGGGCGCGTTTGGGCCTCCGATGGCAGCCAGGTTTGGCGGAGGGGGCAGCTTTGGTCTGGGAGGAATCCTCGTCCTTATGGAATTTTTGTAGCAAACGTCCGGGACGGGACGCAGGCAAGTTGGTTTTGAAAGGAGTCACTTTTCCCCAAGAAGCCAAACTCAAGAGCCCACTTGGCAGATGTCATTTTGTAGGGCGCGTTTGGGCCTCCGATGGCAGCCAGGTTTGGAGGAGGGAGCAGCTTTGGTCTGGGAGAAATCCTTGTCCTTCTGGAATTTTTGTAGGCAAAAGCCCAGGACGGGCCGCAGGCAAGTTAGGCAAGTTGGCTTTGAAAGGAGGCACTTTTCCCCAAGAAGCCAAACTCAAGAGCCCACTTGGCAGGTGTCATTTTGTAGGGCGCGTTTGGGCCTCCGATGGCAGCCAGGTTTGGAGGAGGGGGCAGCTTTGGTCTGGGAGAAATCCTCGTCCTTATGGAATTTTTGTACTCAAAAGCCCAGGACGGGCCGCAGGCAAGTTAGGCAAGTTGGCTCCGAAAGGGGGCACTTTTCACCAAGAAGCCAAACTCAAGAACCCACAATGCAGATGTCATTTTGTAGGGCGCGTTTGGGCCTCCGATGGCAGCCAGGTTTGGAGGAGGGGGCAGCTTTGTTCTGGGAGAAATCCTCGTCCTTATGGAATTTTTGTAGGCAAAAGCCCTGCATGGGCCGCAGGCAAGTTGACTCCGAAAGGAGGCACTATTCCCCAGGAAGCCAAACTCAAGAACCCTCAATGCAGGTGTCATTTTGTGGGGCGCGTTTGGGCCTCCGATGGCAGCCAGGTTTGGAGGAGGGGGCAGCTTTGGTCTGGGAGAAATCCTCGTCCTTCTGGAAATTTGGAGGCAAAAGCCCAGGACGGGCCGCAGTCAAGTTAGGCAAGTTGGCTCCGAAAGGAGGCACTTTTCCCCAAGAAGCCAAACTCAAGAGCCCACTTGGCAGATGTCATTTTGTAGGGCGCCTTTGGGCCTCCGATGGCAGCCAGGTTTGGAGGAGGGGGCAGCTTTGGCCTGGGAGAAATCCTCGTCCTTATGGAATTTTTGTAGGCAAAAGCCCAGCACAGGCCGCAGGCTAGTTAGGCAAGTTGGCTTTGAAAGGAGGCACTTTTCCCCAAGAAGCCAAACTCAAGAGCCCACTTGGCAGGTGTCATTTTGTAGGGCGCGTTTGGGCCTCCGATGGCAGCCAGGTTTGGAGGAGGGGGCAGCTTTGGTCTGGGAGAAATCCTCGTCCTTATGGAATTTTTGGAGGCAAAAGCCCTGCATGGGCCGCCGGCAAGTTGACTCCGAAAGGAGGCACTTTTCCCCAAGAAGCCAAACTCAAGAGCCCGCTTGGCAGATGTCATTTTGTAGGGCGCGTTTGGGCCTCCGATGGCAGCCAGGTTTGGCGGAGGGGGCAGCTTTGGTCTGGGAGGAATCCTCGTCCTTATGGAATTTTTGTAGCAAACGTCCGGGACGGGACGCAGGCAAGTTGGTTTTGAAAGGAGTCACTTTTCCCCAAGAAGCCAAACTCAAGAGCCCACTTGGCAGATGTCATTTTGTGGGGCGCGTTTGGGCCTCCGATGGCAGCCAGGTTTGGAGGAGGGAGCAGCTTTGGTCTGGGAGAAATCCTCGTCCTTATGGAATTTTTGTACTCAAAAGCCCAGGACGGGCCGCAGGCAAGTTAGGCAAGTTGGCTCCGAAAGGAGGCACTTTTCCCCAAGAAGCCAAACTCAAGAACCCACAATGCAGATGTCATTTTGTAGGGCGCGTTTGGGCCTCCGATGGCAGCCAGGTTTGGAGGAGGGGGCAGCTTTGTTCTGGGAGAAATCCTCGTCCTTATGGAATTTTTGTAGGCAAAAGCCCTGCATGGGCCGCCGGCAAGTTGACTACGAAAGGAGGCAATTTTCCCCAAGAAGCCAAACTCAAGAGCCCACTTGGCAGGTGTCATTTTGTAGGGCCCGTTTGGGCCTCCGAAGGCAGCCAGGTTTGGAGGAGGGGGCAGCTTTGGTCTGGGAGAAATCCTCGTCCTTATGGAATTTTTGTAGGCAAAACCCCTGCATGAGCCGCAGGCAAGTTGACTCCGAAAGGAGGCACTTTTCCCCAGAAAGCCAAACTCAAGAGCCCACTTGGCAGATGTCATTTTGTAGGGCGCGTTTGGGCCTCCGATGGCAGCCAGGTTTGGAGGAGGGGGCAGCTTTGGTCTGGGAGGAATCCTCGTCCTTATGGAATTTTTGTAGCAAAAGCCCAGGACGGGACGCAGGCAAGTTGGTTTTGAAAGGAGTCACTTTTCCCCAAGAAGCCAAACTCAAGAGCCGACTTGGCAGGTGTCATTTTGTAGGGCGCGTTTGGGCCTCCGATGTCAGCCAGGTTTGGAGGAGGGGGCAGCTTTGGTCTGGGAGAAATCCTCGTCCTTATGGAATTTTTGTAGGCAAAAACCCCACATGGGCCGCAGGCAAATTAGGCAAGTTGGCTTTGAAAGGAGGCACTTCCACCCAAGAAGCCAAACTCAAGAGCCCACTTGGCAGGTGTCATTTTGTAGGGCACGTTTGGGCCTCCGATGGCAGCCAGGTTTGGAGGAGGGGGCAGCTTTGGTCTGGGAGAAATCCTCGTCCTTCTGGAATTTTTGTAGGCAAAAGCCCTGCATGGGCCGCAGGCAAGTTGACTCCGAAAGGAGGCACTTTTCCCCAGGAAGCCAAACTCAAGAACCCTCAATGCAGGTGTCATTTTGTGGGGCGCGTTTGGGCCTCCGATGGCAGCCAGGTTTGGAGGAGGGGGCAGCTTTGGTCTGGGAGAAATCCTCGTCCTTATGGAATTTTTGTAGGCAAAAGCCCAGCACAGGCCGCAGGCTAGTTAGGCAAGTTGGCTCCGAAAGGAGGCACTTTTCCCCAAGAAGCCAAACTCAAGAGCCCACTTGGCAGGTGTCATTTTGTAGGGCGCGTTTGGGCCTCCGATGGCAGCCAGGTTTGGAGGAGGGGGCAGCTTTGGTCTGGGAGAAATCCTCGTCCTTATGGAATTTTTGGAGGCAAAAGCCCTGCATGGGCCGCCGGCAAGTTGACTCCGAAAGGAGGCACTTTTCCCCAAGAAGCCAAACTCAAGAGCCCGCTTGGCAGATGTCATTTTGTAGGGCGCGTTTGGGCCTCCGATGGCAGCCAGGTTTGGCGGAGGGGGCAGCTTTGGTCTGGGAGGAATCCTCGTCCTTATGGAATTTTTGTAGCAAACGTCCGGGACGGGACGCAGGCTAGTTAGGCAAGTTGGCTTTGAAAGGAGGCACTTTTCCCCAAGAAGCCAAACTCAAGAGCCCACTTGGCAGGTGTCATTTTGTAGGGCGCGTTTGGGCCTCCGATGGCAGCCAGGTTTGGAGGAGGGGGCAGCTTTGGTCTGGGAGAAATCCTCGTCCTTATGGAATTTTTGTACTCAAAAGCCCAGGACGGGCCGCAGGCAAGTTAGGCAAGTTGGCTCCGAAAGGAGGCACTTTTCCCCAAGAAGCCAAACTCAAGAACCCACAATGCAGATGTCATTTTGTAGGGCGCGTTTGGGCCTCCGATGGCAGCCAGGTTTGGAGGAGGGGGCAGCTTTGTTCTGGGAGAAATCCTCGTCCTTATGGAATTTTTGTAGGCAAAAGCCCTGCATGGGCCGCCGGCAAGTTGACTCCGAAAGGAGGCAATTTTCCCCAAGAAGCCAAACTCAAGAGCCCACTTGGCAGGTGTCATTTTGTAGGGCGCGTTTGGGCCTCCGATGGCAGCCAGGTTTGGAGGAGGGGGCAGCTTTGGTCTGGGAGAAATCCTCGTCCTTATGGAATTTTTGTAGGCAAAACCCCTGCATGAGCCGCAGGCAAGTTGACTCCGAAAGGAGGCACTTTTCCCCAGAAAGCCAAACTCAAGAGCCCACTTGGCAGATGTCATTTTGTAGGGCGCGTTTGGGCCTCCGATGGCAGCCAGGTTTGGAGGAGGGGGCAGCTTTGGTCTGGGAGGAATCCTCGTCCTTATGGAATTTTTGGAGGCAAAACCCCTGCATGAGCCGCAGGCAAGTTGACTCCGAAAGGAGGCACTTTTCCCCAGAAAGCCAAACTCAAGAGCCCACTTGGCAGATGTCATTTTGTAGGGCGCGTTTGGGCCTCCGATGGCAGCCAGGTTTGGAGGAGGGGGCAGCTTTGGTCTGGGAGGAATCCTCGTCCTTATGGAATTTTTGTAGCAAAAGCCCAGGACGGGACGCAGGCAAGTTGGATTTGAAAGGAGTCACTTTACCCCAAGAAGCCAAACTCAAGAGCCGACTTGGCAGGTGTCATTTTGTAGGGCGCGTTTGGGCCTCCGATGGCAGCCAGGTTTGGAGGAGGGGGCAGCTTTGGTCTGGGAGGAATCCTCGTCCTTATGGAATTTTTGTAGCAAAAGCCCAGGGCGGGACGCAGGCAAGTTGGTTTTGAAAGGAGTCACTTTTCCCCAAGAAGCCAAACTCAAGAGCCGACTTGGCAGGTGTCATTTTGTAGGGCGCGTTTGGGCCTCCGATGGCAGCCAGGTTTGGAGGAGGGGGCAGCTTTGGTCTGGGAGAAATCCTCGTCCTTATGGAATTTTTGTAGGCAAAAACCCCATATGGGCCGCAGGCAAGTTAGGCAAGTTGACTCCGAAAGGAGGCACTTTTCCCCCAGAAGCCAAACTCAAGAACCCTCAATGCAGATGTCATTTTGTGGGGCGCGTTTGGGCCTCCGATGGCAGCCAGGTTTGGAGGAGGGGGCAGCTTTGGTCTGGGAGAAATCCTCGTCCTTATGGAATTTTGTAGTCTAAAGCCCAGCACGGGCCGCAGGCTAGTTAGGCAAGTTGGCTTTGAAAGGAGGCACTTTTCCGCAAGAAGCCAAACTCAAGAGCCCACTTGGCAGATGTCATTTTGTAGGGCGCGTTTGGGCCTCCGATGGCAGCCAGGTTTGGAGGAGGGGGCAGCTTTGGTCTGGGAGAAATCCTCGTCCTTATGGAATTTTTGTAGGGAAAAGCCCAGGACGTGCCGCAGGCAAGTTGGCTTTAAAAGGAGGCACTTCCACCCAAGAAGCCAAACTCAAGAGCCCACTTGGCAGGTGTCATTTTGTAGGGCGCGTTTGGGCCTCCGATGGCAGCCAGGTTTGGAGGAGGGGGCAGCTTTGGTCTGGGAGAAATCCTCGTCCTTCTGGAATTTTTGTACTCAAAAGCCCTGCATGGGCCGCAGGCAAGTTGACTCCGAAAGGAGGCACTTTTCCCCAGGAAGCCAAACTCAAGAACCCTCAATGCAGGTGTCATTTGGTGGGGCGCGTTTGGGCCTCCGATGGCAGCCAGGTTTGGAGGAGGGGGCAGCTTTGGTCTGGGAGAAATCCTCGTCCTTCTGGAATTTTTGTAGGCAAAAGCCCTGCATGGGCCGCAGGCAAGTTGACTCCGAAAGGAGTCACTTTGCCCCAGGAAGCCAAACTCAAGAACCCTCAATGCAGGTGTCATTTTGTGGGGCGCGTTTGGGCCTCTGATGGCAGCCAGGTTTGGAGGAGGGAGCAGCTTTGGTCTGGGAGAAATCCTCGTCCTTATGGAATTTTTGGAGGCAAAAGCCCAGGAAGGGCCGCAGGCAAGTTAGGCAATTTGGCTCCGAAAGGAGGCACTTTTCCCCAAGAAGCCAAACTCAAGAGCCCACTTGGCAGATGTCATTTTGTAGGGCGCGTTTGGGCCTCTGATGGCAGCCAGGTTTGGAGGAGGGGGCAGCTTTGGTCTGGGAGAAATCCTCGTCCTTATGGAATTTTTGTAGGCAAAAGCCCAGCACAGGCCGCAGGCTAGTTAGGCAAGTTGGCTTTGAAAGGAGGCACTTTCCCCCAAGAAGCCAAACTCAAGAGCCCACTTGGCAGATGTCATTTTGTAGGGCGCGTTTGGGCCTCCGATGGCAGCCAGGTTTGGAGGAGGGGGCAGCTTTGGTCTGGGAGAAATCCTCGTCCTTATGGAATTTTTGGAGGCAAAAGCCCTGCATGTGCCGCCGGCAAGTTGACTCCGAAAGGAGGCACTTTTCCCCAAGAAGCCAAACTCAAGAGCCCGCTTGGCAGATGTCATTTTGTAGGGCGCGTTTGGGCCTCCGATGGCAGCCAGGTTTGGCGGAGGGGGCAGCTTTGGTCTGGGAGGAATCCTCGTCCTTATGGAATTTTTGTAGCAAACGTCCGGGACGGGACGCAGGCAAGTTGGTTTTGAAAGGAGTCACTTTTCCCCAAGAAGCCAAACTCAAGAGCCCACTTGGCAGATGTCATTTTGTAGGGCGCGTTTGGGCCTCCGATGGCAGCCAGGTTTGGAGGAGGGAGCAGCTTTGGTCTGGGAGAAATCCTTGTCCTTCTGGAATTTTTGTAGGCAAAAGCCCAGGACGGGCCGCAGGCAAGTTAGGCAAGTTGGCTTTGAAAGGAGTCACTTTTCCCCAAGAAGCCAAACTCAAGAGCCCACTTGGCAGGTGTCATTTTGTAGGGCGCGTTTGGGCCTCCGATGGCAGCCAGGTTTGGAGGAGGGGGCAGCTTTGGTCTGGGAGAAATCCTCGTCCTTCTGGAATTTTTGTACTCAAAAGCCCAGGACGGGCCGCAGGCAAGTTAGGCAAGTTGGCTCCGAAAGGAGGCACTTTTCCCCAAGAAGCCAAACTCAAGAGCCCACTTGGCAGATGTCATTTTGTAGGGCGCGTTTGGGCCTCCGATGGCAGCCAGGTTTGGAGGAGGGGGCAGCTTTGTTCTGGGAGAAATCCTCGTCCTTATGGAATTTTTGTAGGCAAAAGCCCAGGACGGGCCGCAGGCAAGTTGACTCCGAAAGGAGGCAATTTTCCCCAAGAAGCCAAACTCAAGAGCCCACTTGGCAGGTGTCATTTTGTAGGGCACGTTTGGGCCTCCGATGGCAGCCAGGTTTGGAGGAGGGGGCAGCTTTGGTCTGGGAGAAATCCTCGTCCTTATGGAATTTTTGTAGGCAAAACCCCTGCATGAGCCGCCGGCAAGTTGACTCCGAAAGGAGGCACTTTTCCCCAGAAAGCCAAACTCAAGAGCCCACTTGGCAGATGTCATTTTGTAGGGCGCGTTTGGGCCTCCGATGGCAGCCAGGTTTGGAGGAGGGGGCAGCTTTGGTCTGGGAGGAATCCTCGTCCTTATGGAATTTTTGTAGGCAAAAGCCCGGGACGGGACGCAGGCAAGTTGGTTTTGAAAGGAGGCACTTTTCCCCAAGAAGCCAAACTCAAGAGCCGACTTGGCAGGTGTCATTTTGTAGGGCGCGTTTGGGCCTCCGATGGCAGCCAGGTTTGGAGGAGGGGGCAGCTTTGGTCTGGGAGGAATCCTCGTCCTTATGGAATTTTTGTAGCAAAAGCCCAGGACGGGACGCAGGCAAGTTGGTTTTGAAAGGAGTCACTTTTCCCCAAGAAGCCAAACTCAAGAGCCGACTTGGCAGGTGTCATTTTGTAGGGCGCGTTTGGGCCTCCGATGGCAGCCAGGTTTGGAGGAGGGGGCAGCTTTGGTCTGGGAGAAATCCTCGTCCTTATGGAATTTTTGTAGGCAAAAACCCCACATGGGCCGCAGGCAAGTTAGGCAAGTTGACTCCGAAAGGAGGCACTTTTCCCCAAGAAGCCAAACTCAAGAACCCTCAATGCAGATGTCATTTTGTGGGGCGCGTTTGGGCCTCCGATGGCAGCCAGGTTTGGAGGAGGGGGCAGCTTTGGTCTGGGAGAAATCCTCGTCCTTATGGAATTTTTGTAGTCTAAAGCCCAGCACGGGCCGCAGGCTAGTTAGGCAAGTTGGCTTTGAAAGGAGGCACTTTTCCGCAAGAAGCCAAACTCAAGAGCCCACTTGGCAGATGTCATTTTGTAGGGCGCGTTTGGGCCTCCGATGGCAGCCAGGTTTGGAGGAGGGGGCAGCTTTGGTCTGGGAGAAATCCTCGTCCTTATGGAATTTTTGGAGGCAAAAGCCCAGGACGGGCCGCAGGCAAGTTGGCTTTGAAAGGAGGCACTTCCACCCAAGAAGCCAAACTCAAGAGCCCACTTGGCAGGTGTCATTTTGTAGGGCACGTTTGGGCCTCCGATGGCAGCAGGGTTTGGAGGAGGGGGCAGCTTTGGTCTGGGAGAAATCCTCGTCCTTCTGGAATTTTTGTAGGCAAAAGCCCTGCATGGGCCGCAGGCAAGTTGACTCCGAAAGGAGGCACTTTTCCCCAGGAAGCCAAACTCAAAAACCCTCAATGCAGGTGTCATTTGGTGGGGCGCGTTTGGGCCTCCGATGGCAGCCAGGTTTGGAGGAGGGGGCAGCTTTGGTCTGGGAGAAATCCTCGTCCTTCTGGAATTTTTGTACTCAAAAGCCCAGGACGGGCCGCAGGCAAGTTGGCTTTGAAAGGAGGTACTTCCACCCAAGAAGCCAAACTCAAGAGCCCACTTGGCAGATGTCATTTTGTAGGGCACGTTTGGGCCTCCGATGGCAGCCAGGTTTGGAGGAGGGGGCAGCTTTGGTCTGGGAGAAATCCTCGTCCTTATGGAATTTTTGTAGGCAAAAGCCCTGCATGGGCCGCAGGCAAGTTGACTCCGAAAGGAGGCACTTTTCCCCAGAAAGCCAAACTCAAGAGCCCACTTGGCAGATGTCATTTTGTAGGGCGCGTTTGGGCCTCCGATGGAAGCCAGGTTTGGAGGAGGGGGCAGCTTTGGTCTGGGAGAAATCCTCGTCCTTATGGAATTTTTGGAGGCAAAAGCCCAGGACGGGCCGCAGGCAAGTTAGGCAATTTGGCTCCGAAAGGAGGCACTTTTCCCCAAGAAGCCAAACTCAAGAGCCCACTTGGCAGGTGTCATTTTGTAGGGCGCGTTTGGGCCTCCGATGGCAGCCAGGTTTGGAGGAGGGGGCAGCTTTGGTCTGGGAGAAATCCTCGTCCTTATGGAATTTTTGGAGGCAAAAGCCCTGCATGGGCTGCAGGCTAGTTAGGCAAGTTGGCTTTGAAAGGAGGCACTTTTCCGCAAGAAGCCAAACTCAAGAGCCCACTTGGCAGATGTCATTTTGTAGGGTGCGTTTGGGCCTCCGATGGCAGCCAGGTTTGGAGGAGGGGGCAGCTTTGGTCTGGGAGGAATCCTTGTCCTTATGGAATTTTTGTAGCAAAAGCCCGGGACGGGACACAGGCAAGTTGGTTTTGAAAGGAGTCACTTTTCCCCAAGAAGCCAAACTCAAGAGCCCACTTGGCAGGTGTCATTTTGTAGGGCACGTTTGGGCCTCCGATGGCAGCCAGGTTTGGAGGAGGGGGCAGCTTTGGTCTGGGAGAAATCCTCGTCCTTATGGAATTTTTGTACTCAAAAGCCCAGGACGGGCCGCAGGCAAGTTGGCTTTGATAGGAGGCACTTCCACCCAAGAAGCCAAACTCAAGAGCCCACTTGGCAGATGTCATTTTGTAGGGTACGTTTGGGCCTCCGATGGCAGCCAGGTTTGGAGGAGGGGGCAGCTTTGGTCTGGGAGAAATCCTCGTCCTTATGGAATTTTTGTAGTCTAAAACCCAGCACGGGCTGCAGGCAAGTTGGCTTTGAAAGGAGGCACTTCGACCCAAGAAGCCAAACTCAAGAGCCCACTTGGCAGATGTCATTTTGTAGGGCACGTTTGGGCCTCCGATGGCAGCCAGGTTTGGAGGAGGGGGCAGCTTTGGTCTGGGAGGAATCCTCGTCCTTATGGAATTTTTGTAGCAAAAGCCCGGGACGGGACACAGGCAAGTTGGTTTTGAAAGGAGTCACATTTCCCCAAGAAGCCAAACTCAAGAGCCCACTTGACAGGTGTCATTTTGTAGGGCACGTTTGGGCCTCCGATGGCAGCCAGGTTTGGAGGATGGGGCAGCTTTGGTCTGGGAGAAATCCTCGTCCTTATGGAATTTTTGTAGGCAAAAGCCCAGGACGGGCCGCAGGCAAGTTAGGCAAGTTGGCTTTGAAAGGAGGCACTTTTCCCCAAGAAGCCAAACTCAAGAACCCTCAATGCAGATGTCATTTTGTGGGGCGCGTTTGGGCCTCCGATGGCAGCCAGGTTTGGAGGAGGGGGCAGCTTTGGTCTGGGAGAAATCCTCGTCCTTATGGAATTTTTGTAGTCTAAAGCCCAGCACGGGCCGCAGGCTAGTTAGGCAAGTTGGCTTTGAAAGGAGGCACTTTTCCGCAAGAAGCCAAACTCAAGAGCCCACTTGGCAGATGTCATTTTGTAGGGCGCGTTTGGGCCTCCGATGGCAGCCAGGTTTGGAGGAGGGGGCAGCTTTGGTCTGGGAGAAATCCTCGTCCTTATGGAATTTTTGTAGGCAAAAGCCCAGGACGGGACGCAGGCAAGTTGGCTTTGAAAGGAGGCACTTCCACCCAAGAAGCCAAACTCAAGAGCCCACTTGGCAGGTGTCATTTTGTAGGGCACGTTTGGGCCTCCGATGGCAGCCAGGTTTGGAGGAGGGGGCAGCTTTGGTCTGGGAGAAATCCTTGTCCTTCTGGAATTTTTGTAGGCAAAAGCCCTGCATGGGCCGCAGGCAAGTTGACTCCGAAAGGAGGCACTTTTCCCCAGGAAGCCAAACTCAAGAACCCTCAATGCAGGTGTCATTTTGTGGGGCGAGTTTGGGCCTCCAATGGCAGCCAGGTTTGGAGGAGGGGGCAGCTTTGGTCTGGGAGAAATCCTCGTCCTTATGGAATTTTTGTAGGCAAATCCCAGGACGGGCCGCAGGCAAGTTGGCTTTGAAAGGAGGTACTTCCACCCAAGAAGCCAAACTCAAGAGCCCACTTGGCAGATGTCATTTTGTAGGGCACGTTTGGGCCTCCGATGGCAGCCAGGTTTGGAGGAGGGGGCAGCTTTGGTCTGGGAGAAATCCTCGTCCTTATGGAATTTTTGGAGGCAAAAGCCCTGCATGGGCCGCAGGCAAGTTGACTCCGAAAGGAGGCACTTTTCCCCAGAAAGCCAAACTCAAGAGCCCACTTGGCAGATGTCATTTTGTAGGGCGCGTTTGGGCCTCCGATGGCAGCCAGGTTTGGAGGAGGGGGCAGCTTTGGTCTGGGAGGAATCCTCGTCCTTATGGAATTTTTGTAGCAAAAGCCCGGGACGGGACGCAGGCAAGTTGGTTTTGAAAGGAGTCACTTTTCCCCAAGAAGCCAAACTCAAGAGCCCACTTGGCAGGTGTCATTTTGCAGGGCGCGTTTGGGCCTCCGATGGCAGCCAGGTTTGGAGGAGGAGGCAGCTTTGGTCTGGGAGAAATCCTCGTCCTTATGGAATTTTTGTGGCAAAAGCCCAGGACGGGCCGCAGGCAAGTTAGGCAATTTGGCTCCGAAAGGAGGCACTTTTCCCCAAGAAGCCAAACTCAAGAGCCCACTTGGCAGGTGTCATTTTGTAGGGCGCGTTTGGGCCACCGATGGCAGCTAGGTTTGGAGGAGGGGGCAGCTTTGGTCTGGGAGAAATCCTCGTCCTTATGGAATTTTTGTAGGCAAAAGCCCAGGACGGGCCGCAGGCAAGTTGGCTTTGAAAGGAGGCACTTCCACCCAAGAAGCCAAACTCAAGAGCCCACTTGGCAGGTGTCATTTTGTAGGGCACGTTTGGGCCTCCGATGGCAGCCAGGTTTGGAGGAGGGGGCAGCTTTGGTCTGGGAGAAATCCTCGTCCATCTGGAATTTTTGGAGGCAAAAGCCCTGCATGGGCCGCAGGCAAGTTGGCTCCGAAAGGAGGCACTTTTCCCCAGGAAGCCAAACTCAAGAACCCTCAATGCAGGTGTCATTTTGTGGGGCGCGTTTGGGCCTCTGATGGCAGCCAGGTTTGGAGGAGAGGGCAGCTTTGGTCTGGGAGAAATCCTCGTCCTTATGGAATTTTTGTAGTCTAAAGCCCAGCACGGGCCGCAGGCTAGTTTGGCAAGTTGGCTTTGAAAGGAGGCACTTTCCCCCAAGAAGCCAAACTCAAGAGCCCACTTGGCAGATGTCATTTTGTAGGGCGCGTTTGGGCCTCCAATGGCAGCCAGGTTTGGCGGAGGGGGCAGCTTTGGTCTGGGAGAAATCCTCGTCCTTATGGAATTTTTGTAGGCAAAAGCCCAGCACGGGCCGCAGGCAAGTTGGCTTTGAAAGGAGGTACTTCCACCCAAGAAGCCAAACTCAAGAGCCCACTTGGCAGATGTCATTTTGTAGGGCACGTTTGGGCCTCCGATGGCAGCCAGGTTTGGAGGAGGGGGCAGCTTTGGTCTGGGAGAAATCCTCGTCCTTATGGAATTTTTGTCGGCAAGAGCCCTGCATGGGCTGCAGGCAAGTTGTCTCCGAAAGGAGGCACTTTTCCCCAGAAAGCCAAACTCAAGAGCCCACTTGGCAGATGTCATTTTGTAGGGCGCGTTTGGGCCTCCGATGGCAGCCAGGTTTGGAGGAGGGGGCAGCTTTGGTCTGGGAGGAATCCTCGTCCTTATGGAATTTTTGTAGCAAAAGCCCGGGACTGGATGCAGGCAAGTTGGTTTTGAAAGGAGTCACTTTTCCCCAAGAAGCCAAACTCAAGAGCCCACTTGGCAGGTGTCATTTTGTAGGGCACGTTTGGGCCTCCGATGGCAGCCAGGTTTGGAGGAGGGGGCAGCTTTGGTCTGGGAGAAATCCTCGTCCTTCTGGAATTTTTGTAGGCAAAAACCCCGCATGGGCCGCAGGCAAGTTAGGCAAGTTGGCTTTGAAAGGAGGCACTTTTCCCCAAGAAGCCAAACTCAAGAACCCACTTGGCAGATGTCATTTTGTAGGGCGCGTTTGGGCCTCCGATGGCAGCCAGGTTTGGAGGAGGGGGCAGCTTTGGTCTGGGAGAAATCCTCGTCCTTATGGAATTTTTGTAGGCAAAAGCCCAGCACGGGCCGCAGGCTAGTTAGGCAAGTTGGCTTCGAAAGGAGGCACTTTTCCCCAAGAAGCCAAACTCAAGAGCCCACTTGGCAGGTGTCATTTTGTAGGGCACGTTTGGGCCTCCGATGGCAGCCAGGTTTGGAGGAGGGGGCAGCTTTGGTCTGGGAGAAATCCTCGTCCTTATGGAATTTTTGTAGTCTAAAGCCCAGCACGGGCTGCAGGCAAGTTGGCTTTGAAAGGAGGCACTTTTCCCCAAGAAGCCAAACTCAAGAGCCCACTTGGCAGGTGTCATTTTGTAGGGCACGTTTGGGCCTCTGATGGCAGCCAGGTTTGGAGGAGGGGGCAGCTTTGGCCTGGGAGAAATCCTCTTCCTTCTGGAATTTTTGGAGGCAAAAGCCCAGGATGGGCCGCAGGCAAGTTAGGCAAGTTGGCTCCGAAAGGAGGCACTTTTCCCCAAGAAGCCAAACTCAAGAACCCTCAATGCAGATGTCATTTTGTAGGGCGCGTTTGGGCCTCTGATGGCAGCCAGGTTTGGAGGAGGGGGCAGCTTTGGTCTGGGAGAAATCCTCGTCCTTATGGAATTTTTGTAGTCTAAAGCCCAGCACGGGCCGCAGGATAGTTAGGCAAGTTGGCTTTGAAAGGAGGCACTTTTCCACAAGAAGCCAAACTCAAGAGCCCACTTGGCAGATGTCATTTTGTAGGGCGCGATTGGGCCTCCGATGGCAGCCAGGTTTGGAGGAGGGGGCAGCTTTGGTCTGGGAGAAATCCTCGTCCTTCTGGAATTTTTGTAGGCAAAAGCCCAGCACAGGCCGCAGGCAAGTTGACTCCGAAAGGAGGCACTTTTCCCCAGGAAGCCAAAATCAAGAACCCTCAATGCAGGTGTCATTTTGTAGGGCGCGTTTGGTCCTCCGATGGCAGCCAGGTTTGGAGGAGGGGGCAGCTTTGGTCTGGGAGAAATCCTCGTCCTTATGGAATTTTTGTAGTCTAAAGCCCAGCACGGGCCGCAGGCTAGTTAGGCAAGTTGGCTTTGAAAGGAGGCACTTTTCCCCAAGAAGCCAAACTCAAGAGCCCACTTGGCAGATGTCATTTTGTAGGGCGCGTTTGGGCCTCCGATGGCAGCCAGGTTTGGAGGAGGGGGCAGCTTTGGTCTGGGAGGAATCCTCGTCCTTATGGAATTTTTGTAGGGAACAGCCCAGGAAGGGCAGCAGGCAAGTTGGCTTTGAAAGGAGGTACTTCCACCCAAGAAGCCAAACTCAAGAGCCCACTTGGCAGATGTCATTTTGTAGGGCGCGTTTGGGCCTCCGATGACAGCCAGGTTTGGAGGAGGGGGCTGCTTTGGTCTGGGAGAAATCCTCGTCCTTATGGAATTTTTGTAGGCAAAAGCCCTGCATGGGCCGCAGGCAAGTTGAGTCCGAAAGGAGGCACTTTTCCCCAGAAAGCCAAACTCAAGAGCCCACTTGGCAGATGTCATTTTGTAGGGCGCTTTTGGGCCTCCGATGGCAGCCAGGTTTGGCGGAGGGGGCAGCTTTGGTCTGGGAGGAATCCTCGTCCTTATGGAATTTTTTTAGCAAAAGCCCGGGACGGGACGCAGGCAAGTTGGTTTTGAAAGGAGTCACTTTTCCCCAAGAAGCCAAACTCAAGAGCCCACTTGGCAGATGTCATTTTGTAGGGCACGTTTGGGCCTCCGATGGCAGCCAGGTTTGGAGGAGGGGGCAGCTTTGGTCTGGGAGAAATCCTCGTCCTTCTGGAATTTTTGTAGGCAAAAGCCCTGCATGGGCCGCCGGCAAGTTGACTCCGAAAGGAGGCACTTTTCCCCAAGAAGCCAAACTCAAGAGCCCACTTGGCAGATGTCATTTTGTAGGGCACGTTTGGGCCTCCGATGGCAGCCAGGTTTGGAGGAGGGGGCAGCTTTGGTCTGGGAGAAATCCTTGTACTTATGGAATTTTTGTAGGCAAAAGCCCAGGACGGGCCGCAGGCAAGTTAGGCATGTTGGCTTTGAAAGGAGGCACTTTTCCCCAAGAAGCCAAACTCAAGAACCCGCAATGCATATGTCCTTTTGTAGGGCGCGTTTGGGCCTCTGATGGCAGCCAGGTTTGGAGGAGGGGGCAGCTTTGGTCTGGGAGAAATCCTCGTCCTTATGGAATTTTTGTACTCAAAAGCCCAGGACGGGCCGCAGGCAAGTTAGGCATTTTGGCTCCGAAAGGAAGCACTTTTCCCCAAGAAGCCAAACTCAAGAGCCCACTTGGCAGATGTCATTTTGTAGGGCGCGTTTGGGCCTCCGATGGCAGCCAGGTTTGGAGGAGGGGGCAGCTTTGGTCTGGGAGAAATCCCCGTCCTTATGGAATTTTTGTCGGCAAAAGCCCTGCATGGGCCGCAGGCAAGTTGACTCCGAAAGGAGGCACTTTTCCCCAGGAAGCCAAACTCAAGAGCCCACTTGGCAGATGTCATTTTGTAGGGCGCGTTTGGGCCTCCGATGGCAGCCAGGTTTGGAGGAGGGGGCAGCTTTGGTCTGGGAGAAATCCTCGTCCTTATGGAATTTTTGTAGCAAAAGCCCGGGACGGGACGCAAGCATGTTGGTTTTGAAAGGAGTCACTTTTCCCCAAGAAGCCAAACTCAAGAACCTGCAATGCAGATGTCCTTTTGTAGGGCGCGTTTGGGCCTCTGATGGCAGCCAGGTTGGGAGGAGGGGGCAGCTTTGGTCTGGGAGAAATCCTCGTCCTTCTGGAATTTTTGGAGGCAAAAGCCCAGGAAGGGCCGCAGGCAAGTTAGGCAAGTTGGCTCCGAAAGGAGGCACTTTTCCCCAAGAAGCCAAACTCAAGAACCCTCAATGCAGATGTCATTTTGTGGGGCGCGTTTGGGCCTCCGATGGCAGCCAGGTTTGGAGGAGGGGGCAGCTTTGGTCTGGGAGAAATCCTCGTCCTTATGGAATTTTTGTAGTCTAAAGCCCAGCACGGGCTGCAGGCAAGTTGGCTCCGAAAGGAGGCACTTTCCCCCAAGAAGCCAAACTCAGGAGCCCACTTGGCAGATGTCATTTTGTAGGGCGCGTTTGGGCCACCGATGGCAGCTAGGTTTGGAGGAGGGGGCGGCTTTGGTCTGGGAGAAATCCTCGTCCTTATGGAATTTTTGTAGGCAAAAGCCCAGAATGGGCTGCAGGCTAGTTAGGCAAGTTGGCTTTGAAAGGAGGCACTTTTCCGCAAGAAGCCAATCTCAAGAGCCCACTTGGCAGATGTCATTTTGTAGGGCGCGTTTGGGCCTCCGATGGCAGCCAGGTTTGGAGGAGGGCGCAGCTTTGGTCTGGGAGAAATCCTCGTCCTTATGGAATTTTTGTAGGCAAAAGCCCAGGACGGGCCGCAGGCAAGTTGGCTTTGAAAGGAGGCACTTCCACCAAAGAAGCCAAACTCAAGAGCCCACTTGGCAGGTGTCATTTTGTAGGGCACGTTTGGGCCTCCGATGGCAGCGAGGTTTGGAGGAGGGGGCAGCTTTGGTCTGGGAGAAATCCTCGTCCTTCTGGAATTTTTGTAGGCAAAAGCTCTGCATGGGCCGCAGGCAAGTTGACTCCGAAAGGAGGCACTTTTCCCCAGGAAGCCAAACTCAAAACCCTCAATGCAGGTGTCATTTTGTGGGGCGCGTTTGGGCCTCCGATGGCAGCCAGGTTTGGAGGAGGGGGCAGCTTTGGTCTGGGAGAAATCCTCGTCCTTCTGGAATTTTTGGAGGCAAAAGCCTAGGACGGGCCGCAGGCAAGTTAGGCAAGTTGGCTCCGAAAGGAGGCACTTTTCCCCAAGAAGCCAAACTCAAGAGCCCACTTGGCAGATGTCATTTTGTAGGGCGCGTTTGGGCCTCCGATGGCAGCCAGGTTTGGAGGAGGGGGCAGCTTTGGTCTGGGAGGAATCCTCGTCCTTATGGAATTTTTGTAGGCAACAGCCCAGGAAGGGCAGCAGGCAAGTTGGCTTTGAAAGGAGGTACTTCCACCCAAGAAGCCAAACTCAAGAGCCAACTTGGCAGATGTCATTTTGTAGGGCGCGTTTGGGCCTCCGATGACAGCCAGGTTTGGAGGAGGGGGCTGCTTTGGTCTGGGAGAAATCCTCGTCCTTATGGAATTTTTGTAGGCAAAAGCCCTGCATGGGCCGCAGGCAAGTTGAGTCCGAAAGGAGGCACTTTTCCCCAGAAAGCCAAACTCAAGAGCCCACTTGGCAGATGTCATTTTGTAGGGCGCTTTTGGGCCTCCGATGGCAGCCAGGTTTGGAGGAGGGGGCAGCTTTGGTCTGGGAGGAATCCTCGTCCTTATGGAATTTTTTTAGCAAAAGCCCGGGATGGGACGCAGGCAAGTTGGTTTTGAAAGGAGTCACTTTTCCCCAAGAAGCCAAACTCAAGAGCCCACTTGGCAGGTGTCATTTTGTAGGGCGCGATTGGGGCTCCGATGTCAGCCAGGTTTGGAGGAGGGGGCAGCTTTGGTCTGGGAGAAATCCTCGTCCTTATGGAATTTTTGTAGGCAAAAACCCCGCATGGGCCGCAGGCAAGTTAGGCAAGTTGGCTTTGAAAGGAGGCACTTTTCCCCAAGAATCCAAACTCAAGAACTCACAATGCAGATGTCATTTTGTAGGACACGTTTGGGCCTCCGATGGCAGCCAGGTTTGGAGGAGGGGGCAGCTTTGGTCTGGGAGGAATCCTCGTCCTTATGGAATTTTTGTAGCAAAAGCCCAGGACGGGCCGCAGGCAAGTTAGGCAAGTTGGCTCCGAAAGGAGGCACTTTTCCCCAAGAAGCCAAACTCAAGAGCCCACTTGGCAGATGTCATTTTGTAGGGCGCGTTTGGGCCACCGATGGCAGCCAGGTTTGGAGGAGGGGGCAGCTTTGGTCTGGGAGAAATCCTCGTCCTTATGGAATTTTTGTAGGCAAAAGCCCAGCACGGGCCGCAGGCAAGTTGGCTTTGAAAGGAGATACTTCCACCCAAGAAGCCATACTCAAGAGCCCACTTGGCAGATGTCATTTTGTAGGGCGCGTTTGGGCCTCCGATGGCAGCCAGGTTTGGAGGAGGGGGCAGCTTTGGTCTGGGAGAAATCCTCGTCCTTATGGAATTTTTGTAGCAAAAGCCCAGGACGGGCCGCAGGCAAGTTGGCTTTGAAAGGAGGCACTTCCACCCAAGAAGCCAAACTCAAGAGCCCACTTGGCAGATGTCATTTTGTAGGGCACGTTTGGGCCTCCGATGGCAGCCAGGTTTGGAGGAGGGGGCAGCTTTGGTCTGGGAGAAATCCTCTTCCTTCTGGAATTTTTGTAGGCCAAAGCCCTGCATGGGCCGCCGGCAAGTTGACTCCGAAAGGAGGCACTTTTCCCCAAGAAGCCAAACTCAAGAGCCCACTTGGCAGATGTCATTTTGTAGGGCACGTTTGGGCCTCCGATGGCAGCCAGGTTTGGAGGAGGGGGCAGCTTTGGTCTGGGAGAAATCCTCGTCCTTACGGAATTTTTGTACTCAAAAGCCCAGGACGGGCCGCAGGCAAGTTAGGCATTTTGGCTCCGAAAGGAAGCACTTTTCCCCAAGAAGCCAAACTCAAGAGCCCACTTGGCAGATGTCATTTTGTAGGGCGCGTTTGGGCCTCCGATGGCAGCCAGGTTTGGAGGAGGGGGCAGCTTTGGTCTGGGAGAAATCCCCGTCCTTATGGAATTTTTGTCGGCAAAAGCCCTGCATGGGCCAAAGGCAAGTTGACTCCGAAAGGAGGCACTTTCCCCCACGAAGCCAAACTCAAGAGCCCACTTGGCAGATGTCATTTTGTAGGGCGCGTTTGGGCCTCCGATGGCAGCCAGGTTTGGAGGAGGGGGCAGCTTTGGTCTGGGAGAAATCCTCGTCCTTATGGAATTTTTGTAGCAAAAGCCCGGGACGGGACGCAGGCATGTTGGTTTTGAAAGGAGTCACTTTTCCCCAAGAAGCCAAACTCAAGAACCTGCAATGCAGATGTCCTTTTGTAGGGCGCGTTTGGGCCTCTGATGGCAGCCAGGTTTGGAGGAGGGGGCAGCTTTGGTCTGGGAGAAATCCTCGTCCTTCTGGAATTTTTGGAGGCAAAAGCCCAGGAAGGGCCGCAGGCAAGTTAGGCAAGTTGGCTCCGAAAGGAGGCACTTTTCCCCAAGAAGCCAAACTCAAGAACCCTCAATGCAGATGTCATTTTGTGGGGCGCGTTTGGGCCTCCGATGGCAGCCAGGTTTGGAGGAGGGGGCAGCTTTGGTCTGGGAGAAATCCTCGTCCTTATGGAATTTTTGTAGTCTAAAGCCCAGCACGGGCTGCAGGCAAGTTGGCTCCGAAAGGAGGCACTTTCCCCCAAGAAGCCAAACTCAGGAGTCCACTTGGCAGATGTCATTTTGTAGGGCGCGTTTGGGCCACCGATGGCAGCTAGGTTTGGAGGAGGGGGCAGCTTTGGTCTGGGAGAAATCCTCGTCCTTATGGAATTTTTGTAGGCAAAAGCCCAGAATGGGCTGCAGGCTAGTTAGGCAAGTTGGCTTTGAAAGGAGGCACTTTTCCGCAAGAAGCCAATCTCAAGAGCCCACTTGGCAGATGTCATTTTGTAGGGCGCGTTTGGGCCTCCGATGGCAGCCAGGTTTGGAGGAGGGCGCAGCTTTGGTCTGGGAGAAATCCTCGTCCTTATGGAATTTTTGTAGGCAAAAGCCCAGGACGGGCCGCAGGCAAGTTGGCTTTGAAAGGAGGCACTTCCACCAAAGAAGCCAAACTCAAGAGCCCACTTGGCAGGTGTCATTTTGTAGGGCACGTTTGGGCCTCCGATGGCAGCCAGGTTTGGAGGAGGGGGCAGCTTTGGTCTGGGAGAAATCCTCGTCCTTCTGGAATTTTTGTAGGCAAAAGCTCTGCATGGGCCGCAGGCAAGTTGACTCCGAAAGGAGGCACTTTTCCCCAGGAAGCCAAACTCAAGAACCCTCAATGCAGGTGTCATTTTGTGGGGCGCGTTTGGGCCTCCGATGGCAGCCAGGTTTGGAGGAGGGGGCAGCTTTGGTCTGGGAGAAATCCTCGTCCTTCTGGAATTTTTGGAGGCAAAAGCCCAGGACGGGCCGCCGGCAAGTTAGGCAAGTTGGCTCCGAAAGGAGGCACTTTTCCCCAAGAAGCCAAACTCAAGAGCCCACTTGGCAGATGTCATTTTGTGGGGCGCGTTTGGGCCTCTGATGGCAGCCAGGTTTGGAGGAGGGGGCAGCTTTGGTCTGGGAGAAATCCTCGTCCTTATGGAATTTTTGTAGTCTAAAGCCCAGCACGGGCCGCAGGCTAGTTAGGCAAGTTGGCTTTGAAAGGAGGCACTTTTCCGCAAGAAGCCAATCTCAAGAGCCCACTTGGCAGATGTCATTTTGTAGGGCGCGTTTGGGCCTCCGATGGCAGCCAGGTTTGGAGGAGGGGGCAGCTTTGGTCTGGGAGAAATCCTCGTCCTTCTGGAATTTTTGTAGGCAAAAGCCCAGGACCGGCCGCAGGCAAGTTGGCTTTGAAAGGAGGCACTTCCACCCAAGAAGCCAAACTCAAGAGCCCACTTGGCAGGTGTCATTTTGTAGGGCACGTTTGGGCCTCCGATGGCAGCCAGGTTTGGAGGAGGGGGCAGCTTTGGTCTGGGAGAAATCCTCGTCCTTATGGAATTTTTGTAGGCAAAAGCTCTGCATGGGCCGCAGGCAAGTTGACTCCGAAAGGAGGCACTTTTCCCCAGGAAGCCAAACTCAAGAACCCTCAATGCAGGTGTCATTTTGTGGGGCGCGTTTGGGCCTCCGATGGCAGCCAGGTTTGGAGGAGGGGGCAGCTTTGGTCTGGGAGAAATCCTCGTCCTTCTGGAATTTTTGGAGGCAAAAGCCCAGGACGGGCCGCCGGCAAGTTAGGCAAGTTGGCTCCGAAAGGTGGCACTTTTCCCCAAGAAGCCAAACTCAAGAGCCCACTTGGCAGATGTCATTTTGTGTGGCGCGTTTGGGCCTCTGATGGCAGCCAGGTTTGGAGGAGGGGGCAGCTTTGGTCTGGGAGAAATCCTCGTCCTTATGGAATTTTTGTAGTCTAAAGCCCAGCACGGGCCGCAGGCTAGTTAGGCAAGTTGGCTTTGAAAGGAGGCACTTTTCCGCAAGAAGCCAATCTCAAGAGCCCACTTGGCAGATGTCATTTTGTAGGGCGCGTTTGGGCCTCCGATGGCAGCCAGGTTTGGAGGAGGGGGCAGCTTTGGTCTGGGAGAAATCCTCGTCCTTATGGAATTTTTGTAGGCAAAAGCCCAGGACCGGCCGCAGGCAAGTTGGCTTTGAAAGGAGGCACTTCCACCCAAGAAGCCAAACTCAAGAGCCCACTTGGCAGGTGTCATTTTGTAGGGCACGTTTGGGCCTCCGATGGCAGCCAGGTTTGGAGGAGGGGGCAGCTTTGGTCTGGGAGAAATCCTCGTCCTTCTGGAATTTTTGGAGGCAAAAGCCCTGCATGGGCCGCAGGATAGTTGACTCCGAAAGGAGGCACTTTTCCCCAGGAAGCCAAACTCAAGAACCCTCAATGCAGGTGTCATTTTGTGGGGCGCGTTTGGGCCTCCGATGGCAGCCAGGTTTGGAGGAGGGGGCAGCTTTGGTCTGGGAGAAATCCTCGTCCTTCTGGAATTTTTGGAGGCAAAAGCCCAGGACGGGCCGCAGGCAAGTTAGGCAAGTTGGCTCCGAAAGGAGGCACTTTTCCCCAAGAAGCCAAACTCAAGAGCCCACTTGGCAGATGTCATTTTGTGGGGCGCATTTGGGCCTCTGATGGCAGGCAGTTTTGGATGAGGGGGCAGCTTTGGTCTGGGAGAAATCCTCGTCCTTATGGAATTTTTGTAGTCTAAAGCCCAGCACGGGCCGCAGGCTAGTTAGGCAAGTTGGCTTTGAAAGGAGGCACTTTCCCCAAGAAGCCAAACTCAAGAGCCCACTTGGCAGATGTCATTTTGTAGGGCGCGTTTGGGCCTCCAATGGCAGCCAGGTTTGGAGGAGGGGGCAGCTTTGGTCTGGGAGAAATCCTCGTCCTTATGGAATTTTTGTAGGCAAAAGCCCAGGACGGGCCGCAGGCAAGTTGGCTTTGAAAGGAGGCACTTCCACCCAAGAAGCCAAACTCAAGAGCCCACTTGGCAGGTGTCATTTTGTAGGGCACGTTTGGGCCTCCGATGTCAGCCAGGTTTGGAGGAGGGGGCAGCTTTGGTCTGGGAGAAATCCTCGGCCTTATGGAATTTTTGTAGCAAAAGCCCGGGACGGGACACAGGCAAGTTGGTTTTGAAAGGAGTCACTTTTCCCCAAGAAGCCAAACTCAAGAGCCCACTTGGCAGGTGTCATTTTGTAGGGCGCGTTTGGGCCTCTGATGGCAGCCAGGTTTGGAGGAGGGGGCAGCTTTGGTCTGGGAGAAATCCTCGTCCTTCTGGAATTTTTGTAGCAAAAGCCCGGGACGGGACACAGGCAAGTTGGTTTTGAAAGGAGTCACTTTTCCCCAAAAGCCAAACTCAAGAGCCCACTTGGCAGGTGTCATTTTGTAGGGCACGTTTGGGCCTCCGATGGCAGCCAGGTTTGGAGGAGGGGGCAGCTTTGGTCTGGGAGAAATCCTCGTCCTTCTGGAATTTTTGGAGGCAAAAGCCCAGGAAGGGCCGCAGGCAAGTTAGGCAAGTTGGCTCCGAAAGGAGGCACTTTTCCCCAAGAAGCCAAACTCAAGAACCCTCAATGCAGATGTCATTTTGTGGGGCGCGTTTGGGCCTCCGATGGCAGCCAGGTTTGGAGGAGGGGGCAGCTTTGGTCTGGGAGAAATCCTCGTCCTTTTGGAATTTTTGTAGTCTAAAGTCCAGCACGGGCTGCAGGCAAGTTGGCTCCGAAAGGAGGCACTTTCCCCCAAGAAGCCAAACTCAGGAGCCCACTTGGCAGATGTCATTTTGTAGGGCGCGTTTGGGCCACCGATGGCAGCTAGGTTTGGAGGAGGGGGCAGCTTTGGTCTGGGAGAAATCCTCGTCCTTATGGAATTTTTGTAGGCAAAAGCCCAGAATGGGCTGCAGGCTAGTTAGGCAAGTTGGCTTTGAAAGGAGGCACTTTTCCGCAAGAAGCCAATCTCAAGAGCCCACTTGGCAGATGTCATTTTGTAGGGCGCGTTTGGGCCTCCGATGGCAGCCAGGTTTGGAGGAGGGGGCAGCTTTGGTCTGGGAGAAATCCTCGTCCTTCTGGAATTTTTGTAGGCAAAAGCTCTGCATGGGCCGCAGGCAAGTTGACTCCGAAAGGAGGCACTTTTCCCCAGGAAGCCAAACTCAAGAACCCTCAATGCAGGTGTCATTTTGTGGGGCGCGTTTGGGCCTCCGATGGCAGCCAGGTTTGGAGGAGGGGGCAGCTTTGGTCTGGGAGAAATCCTCGTCCTTCTGGAATTTTTGGAGGCAAAAGCCCAGGACGGGCCGCCGGCAAGTTAGGCAAGTTGGCTCCGAAAGGAGGCACTTTTCCCCAAGAAGCCAAACTCAAGAGCCCACTTGGCAGATGTCATTTTGTGGGGCGCGTTTGGGCCTCTGATGGCAGCCAGGTTTGGAGGAGGGGGCAGCTTTGGTCTGGGAGAAATCCTCGTCCTTATGGAATTTTTGTAGTCTAAAGCCAAGCACGGGCCGCAGGCTAGTTAGGCAAGTTGGCTTTGAAAGGAGGCACTTTTCCGCAAGAAGCCAATCTCAAGAGCCCACTTGGCAGATGTCATTTTGTAGGGCGCGTTTGGGCCTCCGATGGCAGCCAGGTTTGGAGGAGGGGGCAGCTTTGGTCTGGGAGAAATCCTCGTCCTTATGGAATTTTTGTAGGCAAAAGCCCAGGACCGGCCGCAGGCAAGTTGGCTTTGAAAGGAGGCACTTCCACCCAAGAAGCCAAACTCAAGAGCCCACTTGGCAGGTGTCATTTTGTAGGGCACGTTTGGGCCTCCGATGGCAGCCAGGTTTGGAGGAGGGGGCAGCTTTGGTCTGGGAGAAATCCTCGTCCTTCTGGAATTTTTGTAGGCAAAAGCCCTGCATGGGCCGCAGGATAGTTGACTCCGAAAGGAGGCACTTTTCCCCAGGAAGCCAAACTCAAGAACCCTCAATGCAGGTGTCATTTTGTGGGGCGCGTTTGGGCCTCCGATGGCAGCCAGGTTTGGAGGAGGGGGCAGCTTTGGTCTGGGAGAAATCCTCGTCCTTCTGGAATTTTTGGAGGCAAAAGCCCAGGACGGGCCGCCGGCAAGTTAGGCAAGTTGGCTCCGAAAGGAGGCACTTTTCCCCAAGAAGCCAAACTCAAGAGCCCACTTGGCAGATGTCATTTTGTGGGGCGCATTTGGGCCTCTGATGGCAGGCAGTTTTGGATGAGGGGGCAGCTTTGGTCTGGGAGAAATCCTCGTCCTTATGGAATTTTTGTAGTCTAAAGCCCAGCACGGGCCGCAGGCTAGTTAGGCAAGTTGGCTTTGAAAGGAGGCACTTTCCCCCAAGAAGCCAAACTCAAGAGCCCACTTGGCAGATGTCATTTTGTAGGGCGCGTTTGGGCCTCCAATGGCAGCCAGGTTTGGAGGAGGGGGCAGCTTTGGTCTGGGAGAAATCCTCGTCCTTATGGAATTTTTGTAGGCAAAAGCCCAGGACGGGCCGCAGGCAAGTTGGCTTTGAAAGGAGGCACTTCCACCCAAGAAGCCAAACTCAAGAGCCCACTTGGCAGGTGTCATTTTGTAGGGCACGTTTGGGCCTCCGATGGCAGCCAGGTTTGGAGGAGGGGGCAGCTTTGGTCTGGGAGAAATCCTCGTCCTTATGGAATTTTTGTAGCAAAAGCCCGGGACGGGACACAGGCAAGTTGGTTTTGAAAGGAGTCACTTTTCCCCAAGAAGCCAAACTCAAGAGCCCACTTGGCAGGTGTCATTTTGTAGGGCGCGTTTGGGCCTCTGATGGCAGCCAGGTTTGGAGGAGGGGGCAGCTTTGGTCTGGGAGAAATCCTCGTCCTTCTGGAATTTTTGTAGCAAAAGCCCGGGACGGGACACAGGCAAGTTGGTTTTGAAAGGAGTCACTTTTCCCCAAAAGCCAAACTCAAGAGCCCACTTGGCAGGTGTCATTTTGTAGGGCACGTTTGGGCCTCCGATGGCAGCCAGGTTTGGAGGAGGGGGCAGCTTTGGCCTGGGAGAAATCCTCGTCCTTCTGGAATTTTTGGAGGCAAAAGCCCAGGACGGGCCGCAGGCAAGTTAGGCAAGTTGGCTTTGAAAGGAGGCACTTTTCCCCAAGAAGCCAAACTCAAGAGCCCACTTGGCAGATGTCATTTTGTAGGGCGCGTTTGGGCCTCCGATGGCAGCCAGGTTTGGAGGAGGGGGCAGCTTTGGTCTGGGAGAAATCCTCGTTCTTATGGAATTTTTGTAGGCAAAAGCCCAGGACGGGCCGCAGGCAAGTTGGCTTTGAAAGGAGGCACTTTCCCCCAAGAAGCCAAACTCAAGAGCCCACTTGGCAGATGTCATTTTGTAGGGCGCGTTTGGGCCTCCGATGGCAGCCAGGTTTGGAGGAGGGGGCAGCTTTGTTCTGGGAGAAATCCTCGTCCTTATGGAATTTTTGTAGGTAAAAGCCCAGAATGGGCCGCAGGCTAGTTAGGCAAGTTGGCTTTGAAAGGAGGCACTTTTCCGCAAGAAGCCAATCTCAAGAGCCCACTTGGCAGGTGTCATTTTGTAGGGCGCGTTTGGGCCTCTGATGGCAGCCAGGTTTGGAGGAGGGGGCAGCTTTGGTCTGGGAGAAATCCTCGTCCTTCTGGAATTTTTGTAGCAAAAGCCCGGGACGGGACACAGGCAAGTTGGTTTTGAAAGGAGTCACTTTTCCCCAAAAGCCAAACTCAAGAGCCCACTTGGCAGGTGTCATTTTGTAGGGCACGTTTGGGCCTCCGATGGCAGCCAGGTTTGGAGGAGGGGGCAGCTTTGGCCTGGGAGAAATACTCGTCCTTCTGGAATTTTTGGAGGCAAAAGCCCAGGACGGGCCGCAGGCAAGTTAGGCAAGTTGGCTTTGAAAGGAGGCACTTTTCCCCAAGAAGCCAAACTCAAGAGCCCACTTGGCAGATGTCATTTTGTAGGGCGCGTTTGGGCCTCCGATGGCAGCCAGGTTTGGAGGAGGGGGCAGCTTTGGTCTGGGAGAAATCCTCGTTCTTATGGAATTTTTGTAGGCAAAAGCCCAGGACGGGCCGCAGGCAAGTTGGCTTTGAAAGGAGGCACTTTCCCCCAAGAAGCCAAACTCAAGAGCCCACTTGGCAGATGTCATTTTGTAGGGCGCGTTTGGGCCTCCGATGGCAGCCAGGTTTGGAGGAGGGGGCAGCTTTGTTCTGGGAGAAATCCTCGTCCTTATGGAATTTTTGTAGGTAAAAGCCCAGAATGGGCCGCAGGCTAGTTAGGCAAGTTGGCTTTGAAAGGAGGCACTTTTCCGCAAGAAGCCAATCTCAAGAGCCCACTTGGCAGATGTCATTTTGTAGGGCGCGTTTGGGCCACCGATGGCAGCTAGGTTTCGAGGAGGGGGCAGCTTTGGTCTGGGAGAAATCCTCGTCCTTATGGAATTTTTGTAGGCAAAAGCCCAGAATGGGCTGCAGGCTAGTTAGGCAAGTTGGCTTTGAAAGGAGGCACTTTTCCGCAAGAAGCCAAACTCAAGAGCCCACTTGGCAGATGTCATTTTGTAGGGCGCGTTTGGGCCTCCGATGGCAGCCAGGTTTGGAGGAGGGGGCAGCTTTGGTCTGGGAGAAATCCTCGTCCTTATGGAATTTTTGTAGGCAAAAGCCCAGGACGGGACGCAGGCAAGTTGGCTTTGAAAGGAGGCACTTCCACCCAAAAAGCCAAACTCAAGAGCCCACTTGGCAGGTGTCATTTTGTAGGGCACGTTTGGGCCTCCGATGGCAGCCAGGTTTGGAGGAGGGGGCAGCTTTGGTCTGGGAGAAATCCTCGTCCTTCTGGAATTTTTGTAGGCAAAAGCCCTGCATGGGCCGCAGGCAAGTTGACTCCGAAAGGAGGCAATTTTCCCCAGGAAGCCAAACTCAAGAACCCTCAATGCAGGTGTCATTTTGTGGGGCGAGTTTGGGCCTCCGATGGCAGCCAGGTTTGGAGGAGGGGGCAGCTTTGGTCTGGGAGAAATCCTCGTCCTTATGGAATTTTTGTAGGCAAATCCCAGGACGGGCCGCAGGCAAGTTGGCTTTGAAAGGAGGTACTTCCACCCAAGAAGCCAAACTCAAGAGCCCACTTGGCAGATGTCATTTTGTAGGGCACGTTTGGGCCTCCGATGGCAGCCAGGTTTGGAGGAGGGGGCAGCTTTGGTCTGGGAGAAATCCTCGTTCTTATGGAATTTTTGTAGGCAAAAGCCCTGCATGGGCCGCAGGCAAGTTGAGTCCGAATGGAGGCACTTTTCCCCAGAAAGCCAAACTCAAGAGCCCACTTGGCAGATGTCATTTTGTAGGGCGCGTTTGGGCCTCCGATGGCAGCCAGGTTTGGAGGAGTGGGCAGCTTTGGTCTGGGAGGAATCCTCGTCCTTATGGAATTTTTGTAGGCAAAAGCCCAGGACGGGCCGCAGGCAAGTTGGCTTTGAAAGGAGGCACTTCCACCCAAGAAGCCAAACTCAAGAGCCCACTTGGCAGGTGTCATTTTGTAGGGCGCGTTTGGGCCTCCGATGGCAGCCAGGTTTGGAGGAGGGGGCAGCTTTGGCCTGGGAGAAATCCTCGTCCTTATGGAATTTTTGTAGGCAAAAACCCCGCATGGGCCGCAGGCAAGTTAGGCAAGTTGCTTTGAAAGGAGGCACTTTTCCCCAAGAAGCCAAACTCAAGAACCCACAATGCAGATGTCATTTTGTAGGGCGCGTTTGGGCCTCCGATGGCAGCCAGGTTTGGAGGTGGAGGCAGCTTTGGTCTGGGAGAAATCCTCGTCCTTATGGAATTTTTGTAGCAAAAGCCCAGGACGGGCCGCAGGCAAGTTAGGCAATTTGGCTCCGAAAGGAGGCACTTTTCCCCAAGAAGCCAAACTCAGGAGCCCACTTGGCAGATGTCATTTTGTAGGGCGCGTTTGGGCCACCGATGGCAGCTAGGTTTGCAGGAGGGGGCAGCTTTGGTCTGGGAGAAATCCTCGTCCTTATGGAATTTTTGTAGGCAAAAGCCCAGGACGGGCCGCAGGCAAGTTGGCTTTGAAAGGAGGCACTTCCACCCAAGAAGCCAAACTCAAGAGCCCACTTGGCAGATGTCATTTTGTAGGGCGCGTTTGGGCCTCCGATGGCAGCCAGGTTTGGAGGAGGGGGCAGCTTTGTTCTGGGAGAAATCCTCGTCCTTATGGAATTTTTGTAGGTAAAAGCCCAGAATGGGCCGCAGGCTAGTTAGGCAAGTTGGCTTTGAAAGGAGGCACTTTTCCGCAAGAAGCCAAACTCAAGAGCCCACTTGGCAGTTGTCATTTTGTAGGGCGCGTTTGGGCCTCCGATGGCAGCCAGGTTTGGAGGAGGGGGCAGCTTTGGTCTGGGAGAAATCCTCGTCCTTCTGGAATTTTTGTAGGCAAAAGCCCAGGACGGGCCGCAGGCAAGTTGGCTTTGAAAGGAGGCACTTCCACCCAAGAAGCCAAACTCAAGAGCCCACTTGGCAGATGTCATTTTGTAGGGCACGTTTGGGCCACCGATGGCAGCCAGGTTTGGAGGAGGGGGCAGCTTTGGTCTGGGAGAAATCCTCGTCCTTATGGAATTTTTGTAGTCTAAAACCCAGCACGGGCTGCAGGCAAGTTGGCTTTGAAAGGAGGCACTTTCCCCCAAGAAGCCAAACTCAGGAGCCCACTTGGCAGATGTCATTTTGTAGGGCGCGTTTGGGCCACCGATGGCAGCTAGGTTTGGAGGAGGGGGCAGCTTTGGTCTGGGAGAAATCCTCGTCCTTATGGAATTTTTGTAGGCAAAAGCCCAGAATGGGCTGCAGGCTAGTTAGGCAAGTTGGCTTTGAAAGGAGGCACTTTTCCGCAAGAAGCCAAACTCAAGAGCCCACTTGGCAGATGTCATTTTGTAGGGCGCGTTTGCGCCTCCGATGGCAGCCAGGTTTGGAGGAGGGGGCAGCTTTGGTCTGGGAGAAATCCTCGTCCTTATGGAATTTTTGTAGGCAAAAGCCCAGGACGGGACGCAGGCAAGTTGGCTTTGAAAGGAGGCACTTCCACCCAAGAAGCCAAACTCAAGAGCCCACTTGGCAGGTGTCATTTTGTAGGGCACGTTTGGGCCTCCGATGGCAGCCAGGTTTGGAGGAGGGGGCAGCTTTGGTCTGGGAGAAATCCTCGTCCTTATGGAATTTTTGTAGGCAAAAGCCCTGCATGGGCCGCAGGCAAGTTGACTCCGAAAGGAGGCACTTTTCCCCAGGAAGCCAAACTCAAGAACCCTCAATGCAGGTGTCATTTTGTGGGGCGAGTTTGGGCCTCCGATGGCAGCCAGGTTTGGAGGAGGGGGCAGCTTTGGTCTGGGAGAAATCCTCGTCCTTATGGAATTTTTGTAGGCAAATCCCAGGACGGGCCGCAGGCAAATTGGCTTTGAAAGGAGGTACTTCCACCCAAGAAGCCAAACTCAAGAGCCCACTTGGCAGATGTCATTTTGTAGGGCACGTTTGGGCCTCCGATGGCAGCCAGGTTTGGAGGAGGGGGCAGCTTTGGTCTGGGAGAAATCCTCGTCCTTATGGAATTTTTGTAGGCAAAAGCCCTGCATGGGCCGCAGGCAAGTTGAGTCCGAAAGGAGGCACTTTTCCCCAGAAAGCCAAACTCAAGAGCCCACTTGGCAGGTGTCATTTTGTAGGGCGCGTTTGGGCCTCCGATGGCAGCCAGGTTTGGAGGAGGGGGCAGCTTTGGTCTGGGAGGAATCCTCGTCCTTATGGAATTTTTGTAGCAAAAGCCCGGGACGGGACGCAGGCAAGTTGGTTTTGAAAGGAGTCACTTTTCCCCAAGAAGCCAAACTCAAGAGCCCACTTGGCAGGTGTCATTTTGTAGGGCGCGTTTGGGCCTCCGATGTCAGCCAGGTTTGGAGGAGGGGGCAGCTTTGTTCTGGGAGAAATCCTCGTCCTTATGGAATTTTTGTAGGCAAAAACCCCGCATGGGCCGCAGGCAAGTTAGGCAAGTTGCTTTGAAAGGAGGCACTTTTCCCCAAGAAGCCAAACTCAAGAACCCACAATGCAGATGTCATTTTGTAGGGCGCGTTTGGGCCTCCGATGGCAGCCAGGTTTGGAGGTGGAGGCAGCTTTGGTCTGGGAGAAATCCTCGTCCTTATGGAATTTTTGTAGGCAAAAGCCCAGGACGGGCCGCAGGCAAGTTGGCTTTGAAAGGAGGCACTTCCACCCAAGAAGCCAAACTCAAGAGCCCACTTGGCAGATGTCATTTTGTAGGGCGCGTTTGGGCCTCCGATGGCAGCCAGGTTTGGAGGAGGGGGCAGCTTTGTTCTGGGAGAAATCCTCGTCCTTATGGAATTTTTGTAGGTAAAAGCCCAGAATGGGCCGCAGGCTAGTTAGGCAAGTTGGCTTTGAAAGGAGGCACTTTTCCGCAAGAAGCCAAACTCAAGAGCCCACTTGGCAGATGTCATTTTGTAGGGCGCGTTTGGGCCTCCGATGGCAGCCAGGTTTGGAGGAGGGGGCAGCTTTGGTCTGGGAGAAATCCTCGTCCTTCTGGAATTTTTGGAGGCAAAAGCCCAGGACGGGCCGCAGGCAAGTTGGCTTTGAAAGGAGGCACTTCCACCCAAGAAGCCAAACTGAAGAGCCCACTTGGCAGATGTCATTTTGTAGGGCACGTTTGGGCCTCCGATGGCAGCCAGGTTTGGAGGAGGGGGCAGCTTTGGTCTGGGAGAAATCCTCGTCCTTATGGAATTTTTGTAGTCTAAAACCCAGCACGGGCTGCAGGCAAGTTGGCTTTGAAAGGAGGCACTTTCCCCCAAGAAGCCAAACTCAGGAGCCCACTTGGCAGATGTCATTTTGTAGGGCGCGTTTGGGCCACCGATGGCAGCTAGGTTTGGAGGAGGGGGCAGCTTTGGTCTGGGAGAAATCCTCGTCCTTATGGAATTTTTGTAGGCAAAAGCCCAGAATGGGCTGCAGGCTAGTTAGGCAAGTTGGCTTTGAAAGGAGGCACTTTTCCGCAAGAAGCCAAACTCAAGAGCCCACTTGGCAGATGTCATTTTGTAGGGCGCGTTTGGGCCACCGATGGCAGCTAGGTTTGGAGGAGGGGGCAGCTTTGGTCTGGGAGAAATCCTCGTCCTTATGGAATTTTTGTAGGCAAAAGCCCAGGACGGGCCGCAGGCAAGTTGGCTTTGAAAGGAGGCACTTCCACCCAAGAAGCCAAACTCAAGAGCCCACTTGGCAGATGTCATTTTGTAGGGCGCGTTTGGGCCTCCGATGGCAGCCAGGTTTGGAGGAGGGGGCAGCTTTGTTCTGGGAGAAATCCTCGTCCTTATGGAATTTTTGTAGGTAAAAGCCCAGAATGGGCCGCAGGCTAGTTAGGCAAGTTGGCTTTGAAAGGAGGCACTTTTCCGCAAGAAGCCAAACTCAAGAGCCCACTTGGCAGATGTCATTTTGTAGGGCGCGTTTGCGCCTCCGATGGCAGCCAGGTTTGGAGGAGGGGGCAGCTTTGGTCTGGGAGAAATCCTCGTCCTTATGGAATTTTTGTAGGCAAAAGCCCAGGACGGGACGCAGGCAAGTTGGCTTTGAAAGGAGGCACTTCCACCCAAGAAGCCAAACTCAAGAGCCCACTTGGCAGGTGTCATTTTGTAGGGCACGTTTGGGCCTCCGATGGCAGCCAGGTTTGGAGGAGGGGGCAGCTTTGGTCTGGGAGAAATCCTCGTCCTTCTGGAATTTTTGGAGGCAAAAGCCCTGCATGGGCCGCAGGCAAGTTGACTCCGAAAGGAGGCACTTTTCCCCAGGAAGCCAAACTCAAGAACCCTCAATGCAGGTGTCATTTTGTGGGGCGAGTTTGGGCCTCCGATGGCAGCCAGGTTTGGAGGAGGGGGCAGCTTTGGTCTGGGAGAAATCCTCGTCCTTATGGAATTTTTGTAGGCAAATCCCAGGACGGGCCGCAGGCAAGTTGGCTTTGAAAGGAGGTACTTCCACCCAAGAAGCCAAACTCAAGAGCCCACTTGGCAGATGTCATTTTGTAGGGCGCGTTTGGGCCTCCGATGGCAGCCAGGTTTGGAGGAGGGGGCAGCTTTGGCCTGGGAGAAATCCTCGTCCTTCTGGAATTTTTGGAGGCAAAAGCCCAGGACGGGCCGCAGGCAAGTTAGGCAAGTTGGCTTTGAAAGGAGGCACTTTTCCGCAAGAAGCCAAACTCAAGAGCCCACTTGGCAGGTGTCATTTTGTAGGGCACGTTTGGGCCTCCAATGGCAGCCAGGTTTGGAGGAGGGGGCAGCTTTGGTCTGGGAGAAATCCTCGTCCTTATGGAATTTTTGTCGGCAAGAGCCCTGCATGGGCCGCAGGCAAGTTGACTCCGAAAGGAGGCACTTTTCCCCAGAAAGCCAAACTCAAGAGCCCACTTGGCAGATGTCATTTTGTAGGGCGCGTTTGGGCCTCCGATGGCAGCCAGGTTTGGAGGAGGGGGCAGCTTTGGTCTGGGAGGAATCCTCGTCCTTCTGGAATTTTTGTAGCAAAAGCCCGGGACGGGACGCAGGCAAGTTGGTTTTGAAAGGAGTCACTTTTCCCCAAGAAGCCAAACTCAAGAGCCCACTTGGCAGGTGTCATTTTGTAGGGCGCGTTTGGGCCTCCGATGGCAGCCAGGTTTGGAGGAGGGGGCAGCTTTGGTCTGGGAGAAATCCTCGTCCTTATGGAATTTTTGTAGGCAAAAACCCCGCATGGGCCGCAGGCAAGTTAGGCAAGTTGGCTTTGAAAGGAGGCACTTTTCCCCAAGAAGCCAAACTCAAGAACCCACAATGCAGATGTCATTTTGTAGGGCGCGTTTGGGCCTCCGATGGCAGCCAGGTTTGGAGGAGGGGGCAGCTTTGGTCTGGGAGAAATCCTCATCCTTATGGAATTTTTGTAGGCAAAAGCCCAGCATGGGCCGCAGGGTAGTTAGGCAAGTTGGCTTCGAATGGAGGCACTTTTCCCCAAGAAGCCAAACTCAAGAGCCCACTTGGCAGGTGTCATTTTGTAGGGAACGTTTGGGCCTCCGATGGCAGCCAGGTTTGGAGGAGGGGGCAGCTTTGGTCTGGGAGAAATCCTCGTCCTTATGGAATTTTTGTAGTCTAAAGCCCAGCACGGGCTGCAGGCAAGTTGGCTTTGAAAGGAGGCACTTTTCCCCAAGAAGCCAAACTCAAGAGCCCACTTGGCAGGTGTCATTTTGTAGGGCACGTTTGGGCCTCCGATGGCAGCCAGGTTTGGAGGAGGGGGCAGCTTTGGCCTGGGAGAAATCCTCTTCCTTCTGGAATTTTTGGAGGCAAAAGCCCAGGACGGGCCGCAGGCAAGTTAGGCAAGTTGGCTCCGAAAGGAGGCACTTTTCCCCAAGAAGCCAAACTCAAGAACCCTCAATGCAGATGTCATTTTGTGGGGCGCGTTTGGGCCTCTGATGGCAGCCAGGTTTGGAGGAGGGGGCAGCTTTGGTCTGGGAGAAATCCTCGTCCTTATGGAATTTTTGTAGTCTAAAGCCCAGCACGGGGCGCAGGATAGTTAGGCAAGTTGGCTTTGAAAGGAGGCACTTTTCCGCAAGAAGCCAAACTCATGAGCCCACTTGGCAGATGTCATTTTGTAGGGCGCGTTTGGGCCTCCGATGGCAGCCAGGTTTGGAGGAGGGGGCAGCTTTGGTCTGGGAGAAATCCTCGTCCTTATGGAATTTTTGTAGTCTAAAGCCCAGCACGGGCCGCAGGCTAGTTAGGCAAGTTGGCTTTTAAAGGAGGCACTTTTCCCCAAGAAGCCAAACTCAAGAGCCCACTTGGCAGATGTCATTTTGTAGGGCGCGTTTGGGCCTCCGATGGCAGCCAGGTTTGGAGGAGGGGGCAGCTTTGGTCTGGGAGGAATCCTCGTCCTTATGGAATTTTTGTAGGCAACAGCCCAGGAAGGGCCGCAGGCAAGTTGGCTTTGAAAGGAGGTACTTCCACCCAAGAAGCCAAACTCAAGAGCCCACTTGGTAGATGTCATTTTGTAGGGCGCGTTTGGGCCTCCGATGACAGCCAGGTTTGGAGGAGGGGGCTGCTTTGGTCTGGGAGAAATCCTCGTCCTTATGGAATTTTTGGAGGCAAAAGCCCTGCATGGGCCGCAGGCAAGTTGACTCCGAAAGGAGTCACTTTTCCCCAAGAAGCCAAACTCAAGAGCCCACTTGGCAGATGTCATTTTGTAGGGCGCGTTTGGGCCTCCGATGTCAGCCAGGTTTGGAGGAGGGGGCAGCTTTGGTCTGGGAGAAATCCTCGTCCTTATGGAATTTTTGTCGGCAAAAGCCCTGCATGGGCCGCAGGCAAGTTGACTCCGAAAGGAGGCACTTTTCCCCAAGAAGCCAAACTCAAGAGCCCACTTGGCAGATGTCATTTTGTAGGGCGCGTTTGGGCCTCCGATGGCAGCCAGGTTTGGAGGAGGGGGCAGCTTTGGTCTGGGAGAAATCCTCGTCCTTATGGAATTTTTGTAGGCAAAAGCCCAGGACGGGCCGCAGGCAAGTTGGCTTTGAAAGGAGGCACTTCCACCCAAGAAGCCAAACTCAAGAGCCCACTTGGCAGGTGTCATTTTGTAGGGCACGTTTGGGCCTCCGATGGCAGCCAGGTTTGGAGGACTGGGCCGCTTTGGTCTGGGAGAAATCCTCGTCCTTCTGGAATTTTTGTAGGCAAAAGCTCTGCATGGGCCGCAGGCAAGTTGACTCCGAAAGGAGGCACTTTTCCCCAGGAAGCCAAACTCAAGAACCCTCAATGCAGGTGTCATTTTGTGGGGCGCGTTTGGGCCTCCGATGGCAGCCAGGTTTGGAGGAGGGGGCAGCTTTGGTCTGGGAGAAATCCTCGTCCTTCTGGAATTTTTGGAGGCAAAAGCCAAGGACGGGCCGCCGGCAAGTTAGGCAAGTTGGCTCCGAAAGGAGGCACTTTTCCCCAAGAAGCCAAACTCAAGAGCCCACTTGGCAGATGTCATTTTGTGGGGCGCGTTTGGGCCTCTGATGGCAGCCAGGTTTGGAGGAGGGGGCAGCTTTGGTCTGGGAGAAATCCTCGTCCTTATGGAATTTTTGTAGTCTAAAGCCCAGCACGGGCCGCAGGCTAGTTAGGCAAGTTGGCTCCGAAAGGAGGCACTTTTCCGCAAGAAGCCAAACTCAAGAGCCCACTTGGCAGATGTCATTTTGTAGGGCGCGTTTGGGCCTCCGATGGCAGCCAGGTTTGGAGGAGGGGGCAGCTTTGGTCTGGGAGAAATCCTCGTCCTTCTGGAATTTTTGTAGGCAAAAGCCCAGGACGGGCCGCAGGCAAGTTGGCTTTGAAAGGAGGCACTTCCACCCAAGAAGCCAAACTGAAGAGCCCACTTGGCAGGTGTCATTTTGTAGGGCACGTTTGGGCCTCCGATGGCAGCCAGGTTTGGAGGAGGGGGCAGCTTTGGTCTGGGAGAAATCCTCGTCCTTCTGGAATTTTTGGAGGCAAAAGCCCTGCATGGGCGGCAGGCAAGTTGACTCCGAAAGGAGGCACTTTTCCCCAGGAAGCCAAACTCAAGAACCCTCAATGCAGGTGTCATTTTGTGGGGCGCGTTTGGGCCTCCGATGGCAGCCAGGTTTGGAGGAGGGGGCAGCTTTGGTCTGGGAGAAATCCTCGTCCTTCTGGAATTTTTGTAGGCAAAAGCCCAGGATGGGCCGCAGGCAAGTTAGGCAAGTTGGCTCCGAAAGGAGGCACTTTTCCCCAAGAAGCCAAACTCAAGAGCCCACTTGGCAGATGTCATTTTGTGGGGCGCATTTGGGCCTCTGATGGCAGCCAGGTTTGGAGGAGGGGGCAGCTTTGGTCTGGGAGAAATCCTCGTCCTTATGGAATTTTTGTAGTCTAAAGCCCAGCACGGGCCGCAGGCTAGTTAGGCAAGTTGGCTTTGAACGGAGGCACTTTCCCCCAAGAAGCCAAACTCAAGAGCCCACTTGGCAGATGTCATTTTGTAGGGCGCGTTTGGGCCTCCAATGGCAGCCAGGTTTGGAGGAGGGGGCAGCTTTGGTCTGGGAGAAATCCTCGTCCTTATGGAATTTTTGTAGTCTAAAGCCCAGCACGGGCTGCAGGCAAGTTGGCTCCGAAAGGAGGCACTTTCCCCCAAGAAGCCAAACTCAGGAGCCCACTTGGCAGATGTCATTTTGTAGGGCGCGTTTGGGCCACCGATGGCAGCTAGGTTTGGAGGAGGGGGCAGCTTTGGTCTGGGAGAAATCCTCGTCCTTATGGAATTTTTGTAGGCAAAAGCCCAGAATGGGCTGCAGGCTAGTTAGGCAAGTTGGCTTTGAAAGGAGGCACTTTTCCGCAAGAAGCCAATCTCAAGAGCCCACTTGGCAGGTGTCATTTTGTAGGGCGCGTTTGGGCCTCCGATGGCAGCCAGGTTTGGAGGAGGGGGCAGCTTTGGTCTGGGAGAAATCCTCGTCCTTATGGAATTTTTGTAGGCAAAAGCCCAGGACGGGCCGCAGGCAAGTTGGCTTTGAAAGGAGGCACTTCCACCCAAGAAGCCAAACTCAAGAGCCCACTTGGCAGGTGTCATTTTGTAGGGCACGTTTGGGCCTCCGATGGCAGCCAGGTTTGGAGGACTGGGCCGCTTTGGTCTGGGAGAAATCCTCGTCCTTCTGGAATTTTTGTAGGCAAAAGCTCTGCATGGGCCGCCGGCAAGTTGACTCCGAAAGGAGGCACTTTTCCCCAGGAAGCCAAACTCAAGAACCCTCAATGCAGGTGTCATTTTGTGGGGCGCGTTTGGGCCTCCGATGGCAGCCAGGTTTGGAGGAGGGGGCAGCTTTGGTCTGGGAGAAATCCTCGTCCTTCTGGAATTTTTGGAGGCAAAAGCCAAGGACGGGCCGCCGGCAAGTTAGGCAAGTTGGCTCCGAAAGGAGGCACTTTTCCCCAAGAAGCCAAACTCAAGAGCCCACTTGGCAGATGTCATTTTGTGGGGCGCGTTTGGGCCTCTGATGGCAGCCAGGTTTGGAGGAGGGGGCAGCTTTGGTCTGGGAGAAATCCTCGTCCTTATGGAATTTTTGTAGTCTAAAGCCCAGCACGGGCCGCAGGCTAGTTAGGCAAGTTGGCTTTGAAAGGAGGCACTTTTCCGCAAGAAGCCAAACTCAAGAGCCCACTTGGCAGATGTCATTTTGTAGGGCGCGTTTGGGCCTCCGATGGCAGCCAGGTTTGGAGGAGGGGGCAGCTTTGGTCTGGGAGAAATCCTCGTCCTTATGGAATTTTTGTAGTCTAAAGCCCAGCACGGGGCGCAGGATAGTTAGGCAAGTTGGCTTTGAAAGGAGGCACTTTTCCGCAAGAAGCCAAACTCATGAGCCCACTTGGCAGATGTCATTTTGTAGGGCGCGTTTGGGCCTCCGATGGCAGCCAGGTTTGGAGGAGGGGGCAGCTTTGGTCTGGGAGAAATCCTCGTCCTTATGGAATTTTTGTAGCAAAAGCCCTGCATGGGCCGCAGGCAAGTTGACTCCGAAAGGAGGCACTTTTCCCCAGGAAGCCAAAATCAAGAACCCTCAATGCAGGTGTCATTTTGTAGGGCGCGTTTGGTCCTCCGATGGCAGCCAGGTTTGGAGGAGGGGGCAGCTTTGGTCTGGGAGAAATCCTCGTCCTTATGGAATTTTTGTAGTCTAAAGCCCAGCACGGGCCGCAGGCTAGTTAGGCAAGTTGGCTTTTAAAGGAGGCACTTTTCCCCAAGAAGCCAAACTCAAGAGCCCACTTGGCAGATGTCATTTTGTAGGGCGCGTTTGGGCCTCCGATGGCAGCCAGGTTTGGAGGAGGGGGCAGCTTTGGTCTGGGAGGAATCCTCGTCCTTATGGAATTTTTGTAGGCAACAGCCCAGGAAGGGCCGCAGGCAAGTTGGCTTTGAAAGGAGGTACTTCCACCCAAGAAGCCAAACTCAAGAGCCCACTTGGTAGATGTCATTTTGTAGGGCGCGTTTGGGCCTCCGATGACAGCCAGGTTTGGAGGAGGGGGCTGCTTTGGTCTGGGAGAAATCCTCGTCCTTATGGAATTTTTGGAGGCAAAAGCCCTGCATGGGCCGCAGGCAAGTTGACTCCGAAAGGAGTCACTTTTCCCCAAGAAGCCAAACTCAAGAGCCCACTTGGCAGATGTCATTTTGTAGGGCGCGTTTGGGCCTCCGATGTCAGCCAGGTTTGGAGGAGGGGGCAGCTTTGGTCTGGGAGAAATCCTCGTCCTTATGGAATTTTTGTCGGCAAAAGCCCTGCATGGGCCGCAGGCAAGTTGACTCCGAAAGGAGGCACTTTTCCCCAAGAAGCCAAACTCAAGAGCCCACTTGGCAGATGTCATTTTGTAGGGCGCGTTTGGGCCTCCGATGGCAGCCAGGTTTGGAGGAGGGGGCAGCTTTGGTCTGGGAGAAATCCTCGTCCTTATGGAATTTTTGTAGCAAAGGCCCGGGACGTGACCCAGGCAAGTTGGTTTTGAAAGGAGTCACTTTTCCCCAAGAAGCCAAACTCAAGAGCCCACTTGGCAGGTGTCATTTTGTAGGGCACGTTTGGGCCTCGATGGCAGCCAGGTTTGGAGGAGGGGGCAGCTTTGGTCTGGGAGAAATCCTCGTCCTTCTGGAATTTTTGGAGGCAAAAGCCCAGGAAGGGCCGCAGGCAAGTTAGGCAAGTTGGCTCCGAAAGGAGGCACTTTTCCCCAGGAAGCCAAACTCAAGAACCCTCAATGCAGATGTCATTTTGTGGGGCGCGTTTGGGCCTCCGATGGCAGCCAGGTTTGGAGGAGGGGGCAGCTTTGGTCTGGGAGAAATCCTCGTCCTTATGGAATTTTTGTAGTCTAAAGCCCAGCACGGGCTGCAGGCAAGTTGGCTCCGAAAGGAGGCACTTTCCCCCAAGAAGCCAAACTCAGGAGCCCACTTGGCAGATGTCATTTTGTAGGGCGCGTTTGGGCCACCGATGGCAGCTAGGTTTGGAGGAGGGGGCAGCTTTGGTCTGGGAGAAATCCTCGTCCTTATGGAATTTTTGTAGGCAAAAGCCCAGAATGGGCTGCAGGCTAGTTAGGCAAGTTGGCTTTGAAAGGAGGCACTTTTCCGCAAGAAGCCAATCTCAAGAGCCCACTTGGCAGATGTCATTTTGTAGGGCGCGTTTGGGCCTCCGATGGCAGCCAGGTTTGGAGGAGGGGGCAGCTTTGGTCTGGGAGAAATCCTCGTCCTTATGGAATTTTTGTAGGCAAAAGCCCAGGACGGGCCGCAGGCAAGTTGGCTTTGAAAGGAGGCACTTCCACCCAAGAAGCCAAACTCAAGAGCCCACTTGGCAGGTGTCATTTTGTAGGGCACGTTTGGGCCTCCGATGGCAGCCAGGTTTGGAGGACTGGGCCGCTTTGGTCTGGGAGAAATCCTCGTCCTTCTGGAATTTTTGTAGGCAAAAGCTCTGCATGGGCCGCAGGCAAGTTGACTCCGAAAGGAGGCACTTTTCCCCAGGAAGCCAAACTCAAGAACCCTCAATGCAGGTGTCATTTTGTGGGGCGCGTTTGGGCCTCCGATGGCAGCCAGGTTTGGAGGAGGGGGCAGCTTTGGTCTGGGAGAAATCCTCGTCCTTCTGGAATTTTTGGAGGCAAAAGCCAAGGACGGGCCGCCGGCAAGTTAGGCAAGTTGGCTCCGAAAGGAGGCACTTTTCCCCAAGAAGCCAAACTCAAGAGCCCACTTGGCAGATGTCATTTTGTGGGGCGCGTTTGGGCCTCTGATGGCAGCCAGGTTTGGAGGAGGGGGCAGCTTTGGTCTGGGAGAAATCCTCGTCCTTATGGAATTTTTGTAGTCTAAAGCCCAGCACGGGCCGCAGGCTAGTTAGGCAAGTTGGCTTTGAAAGGAGGCACTTTCCCCCAAGAAGCCAAACTCAAGAGCCCACTTGGCAGATGTCATTTTGTAGGGCGCGTTTGGGCCTCCGATGGCAGCCAGGTTTGGAGGAGGGGGCAGCTTTGGTCTGGGAGAAATCCTCGTCCTTCTGGAATTTTTGTAGGCAAAAGCCCAGGACGGGCCGCAGGCAAGTTGGCTTTGAAAGGAGGCACTTCCACCCAAGAAGCCAAACTGAAGAGCCCACTTGGCAGGTGTCATTTTGTAGGGCACGTTTGGGCCTCCGATGGCAGCCAGGTTTGGAGGAGGGGGCAGCTTTGGTCTGGGAGAAATCCTCGTCCTTATGGAATTTTTGGAGGCAAAAGCCCTGCATGGGCGGCAGGCAAGTTGACTCCGAAAGGAGGCACTTTTCCCCAGGAAGCCAAACTCAAGAACCCTCAATGCAGGTGTCATTTTGTGGGGCGCGTTTGGGCCTCCGATGGCAGCCAGGTTTGGAGGAGGGGGCAGCTTTGGTCTGGGAGAAATCCTCGTCCTTCTGGAATTTTTGTAGGCAAAAGCCCAGGATGGGCCGCAGGCAAGTTAGGCAAGTTGGCTCCGAAAGGAGGCACTTTTCCCCAAGAAGCCAAACTCAAGAGCCCACTTGGCAGATGTCATTTTGTGGGGCGCATTTGGGCCTCTGATGGCAGCCAGGTTTGGAGGAGGGGGCAGCTTTGGTCTGGGAGAAATCCTCGTCCTTATGGAATTTTTGTAGTCTAAAGCCCAGCACGGGCCGCAGGCTAGTTAGGCAAGTTGGCTTTGAACGGAGGCACTTTCCCCCAAGAAGCCAAACTCAAGAGCCCACTTGGCAGATGTCATTTTGTAGGGCGCGTTTGGGCCTCCAATGGCAGCCAGGTTTGGAGGAGGGGGCAGCTTTGGTCTGGGAGAAATCCTCGTCCTTATGGAATTTTTGTAGTCTAAAGCCCAGCACGGGCTGCAGGCAAGTTGGCTCCGAAAGGAGGCACTTTCCCCCAAGAAGCCAAACTCAGGAGCCCACTTGGCAGATGTCATTTTGTAGGGCGCGTTTGGGCCACCGATGGCAGCTAGGTTTGGAGGAGGGGGCAGCTTTGGTCTGGGAGAAATCCTCGTCCTTATGGAATTTTTGTAGGCAAAAGCCCAGAATGGGCTGCAGGCTAGTTAGGCAAGTTGGCTTTGAAAGGAGGCACTTTTCCGCAAGAAGCCAATCTCAAGAGCCCACTTGGCAGATGTCATTTTGTAGGGCGCGTTTGGGCCTCCGATGGCAGCCAGGTTTGGAGGAGGGGGCAGCTTTGGTCTGGGAGAAATCCTCGTCCTTATGGAATTTTTGTAGGCAAAAGCCCAGGACGGGCCGCAGGCAAGTTGGCTTTGAAAGGAGGCACTTCCACCCAAGAAGCCAAACTCAAGAGCCCACTTGGCAGGTGTCATTTTGTAGGGCACGTTTGGGCCTCCGATGGCAGCCAGGTTTGGAGGACTGGGCCGCTTTGGTCTGGGAGAAATCCTCGTCCTTATGGAATTTTTGTAGGCAAAAGCTCTGCATGGGCCGCCGGCAAGTTGACTCCGAAAGGAGGCACTTTTCCCCAGGAAGCCAAACTCAAGAACCCTCAATGCAGGTGTCATTTTGTGGGGCGCGTTTGGGCCTCCGATGGCAGCCAGGTTTGGAGGAGGGGGCAGCTTTGGTCTGGGAGAAATCCTCGTCCTTCTGGAATTTTTGGAGGCAAAAGCCAAGGACGGGCCGCCGGCAAGTTAGGCAAGTTGGCTCCGAAAGGAGGCACTTTTCCCCAAGAAGCCAAACTCAAGAGCCCACTTGGCAGATGTCATTTTGTGGGGCGCGTTTGGGCCTCTGATGGCAGCCAGGTTTGGAGGAGGGGGCAGCTTTGGTCTGGGAGAAATCCTCGTCCTTATGGAATTTTTGTAGTCTAAAGCCCAGCACGGGCCGCAGGCTAGTTAGGCAAGTTGGCTTTGAAAGGAGGCACTTTTCCGCAAGAAGCCAAACTCAAGAGCCCACTTGGCAGATGTCATTTTGTAGGGCGCGTTTGGGCCTCCGATGGCAGCCAGGTTTGGAGGAGGGGGCAGCTTTGGTCTGGGAGAAATCCTCGTCCTTATGGAATTTTTGTAGGCAAAAGCCCAGCACAGGCCGCAGGCAAGTTGGCTTTGAAAGGAGGCACTTCCACCCAAGAAGCCAAACTCAAGAGCCCACTTGGCAGGTGTCATTTTGTAGGGCACGTTTGGGCCTCCGATGGCAGCCAGGTTTGGAGGAGGGGGCAGCTTTGGTCTGGGAGAAATCCTCGTCCTTATGGAATTTTTGGAGGCAAAAGCCCTGCATGGGCGGCAGGCAAGTTGACTCCGAAAGGAGGCACTTTTCCCCAGGAAGCCAAACTCAAGAACCCTCAATGCAGGTGTCATTTTGTGGGGCGCGTTTGGGCCTCCGATGGCAGCCAGGTTTGGAGGAGGGGGCAGCTTTGGTCTGGGAGAAATCCTCGTCCTTCTGGAATTTTTGTAGGCAAAAGCCCAGGACGGGCCGCAGGCAAGTTAGGCAAGTTGGCTCCGAAAGGAGGCACTTTTCCCCAAGAAGCCAAACTCAAGAGCCCACTTGGCAGATGTCATTTTGTGGGGCGCATTTGGGCCTCTGATGGCAGGCAGGTTTGGAGGAGGGGGCAGCTTTGGTCTGGGAGAAATCCTCGTCCTTATGGAATTTTTGTAGTCTAAAGCCCAGCACGGGCCGCAGGCTAGTTAGGCAAGTTGGCTTTGAACGGAGGCACTTTCCCCCAAGAAGCCAAACTCAAGAGCCCACTTGGCAGATGTCATTTTGTAGGGCGCGTTTGGGCCTCCAATGGCAGCCAGGTTTGGAGGAGGGGGCAGCTTTGGTCTGGGAGAAATCCTCGTCCTTATGGAATTTTTGTAGGCAAAAGCCCAGGACGGGCCGCAGGCAAGTTGGCTTTGAAAGGAGGTACTTCCACCCAAGAAGCCAAACTCAAGAGCCCACTTGGCAGGTGTCATTTTGTAGGGCACGTTTGGGCCTCAATTGGCAGCCAGGTTTGGAGGAGGGGGCAGCTTTGGTCTGGGAGAAATCCTCGTCCTTATGGAATTTTTGTAGGCAAAAGCCCAGGACGGGCCGCAGGCAAGTTGGCTTTGAAAGGAGGCACTTCCACCCAAGAAGCCAAACTCAAGAGCCCACTTGGCAGATGTCATTTTGTAGGGCACGTTTGGGCCTCCGATGGCAGCCAGGTTTGGAGGAGGGGGCAGCTTTGGTCTGGGAGAAATCCTCGTCCTTATGGAATTTTTGTAGCAAAAGCCCGGGACGGGCCGCAGGCAAGTTGGTTTTGAAAGGAGTCACTTTTCCCCAAGAAGCCAAACTCAAGAGCCCACTTGGCAGGTGTCATTTTGTAGGGCACGTTTGGGCCTCTGATGGCAGCCAGGTTTGGAGGAGGGGGCAGCTTTGGTCTGGGAGAAATCCTCGTCCTTATGGAATTTTTGTAGGCAAAAACCCCGCATGGGCCGCAGGCAAGTTAGGCAAGTTGGCTCCGAAGGGAGGCACTTTTCCCCAAGAAGCCAAACTGAAGAACCCTCAATGCAGATGTCATTTTGTGGGGCGCGTTTGGGCCTCCGATGGCAGCCAGGTTTGGAGGAGGGGGCAGCTTTGGTCTGGGAGAAATCCTCATCCTTATGGAATTTTTGTAGGCAAAAGCCCAGGACCGGCCGCAGGCAAGTTGGCTTTGAAAGGAGGCACTTCCACCCAAGAAGCCAAACTCAAGAGCCCACTTGGCAGGTGTCATTTTGTAGGGCACGTTTGGGCCTCCGATGGCAGCCAGGTTTGGAGGACTGGGCCGCTTTGGTCTGGGAGAAATCCTCGTCCTTATGGAATTTTTGTAGGCAAAAGCTCTGCATGGGCCGCAGGCAAGTTGACTCCGAAAGGAGGCACTTTTCCCCAGGAAGCCAAACTCAAGAACCCTCAATGCAGGTGTCATTTTGTGGGGCGCGTTTGGGCCTCCGATGGCAGCCAGGTTTGGAGGAGGGGGCAGCTTTGGTCTGGGAGAAATCCTCGTCCTTCTGGAATTTTTGGAGGCAAAAGCCAAGGACGGGCCGCCGGCAAGTTAGGCAAGTTGGCTCCGAAAGGAGGCACTTTTCCCCAAGAAGCCAAACTCAAGAGCCCACTTGGCAGATGTCATTTTGTAGGGCGCGTTTGGGCCTCCGATGGCAGCCAGGTTTGGAGGAGGGGGCAGCTTTGGTCTGGGAGAAATCCTCGTCCTTATGGAATTTTTGTAGGCAAAAGCCCAGCACAGGCCGCAGGCAAGTTGGCTTTGAAAGGAGGCACTTCCACCCAAGAAGCCAAACTCAAGAGCCCACTTGGCAGGTGTCATTTTGTAGGGCACGTTTGGGCCTCCGATGGCAGCCAGGTTTGGAGGAGGGGGCAGCTTTGGTCTGGGAGAAATCCTCGTCCTTATGGAATTTTTGGAGGCAAAAGCCCTGCATGGGCGGCAGGCAAGTTGACTCCGAAAGGAGGCACTTTTCCCCAGGAAGCCAAACTCAAGAACCCTCAATGCAGGTGTCATTTTGTGGGGCGCGTTTGGGCCTCCGATGGCAGCCAGGTTTGGAGGAGGGGGCAGCTTTGGTCTGGGAGAAATCCTCGTCCTTCTGGAATTTTTGTAGGCAAAAGCCCAGGACGGGCCGCAGGCAAGTTAGGCAAGTTGGCTCCGAAAGGAGGCACTTTTCCCCAAGAAGCCAAACTCAAGAGCCCACTTGGCAGATGTCATTTTGTGGGGCGCATTTGGGCCTCTGATGGCAGCCAGGTTTGGAGGAGGGGGCAGCTTTGGTCTGGGAGAAATCCTCGTCCTTATGGAATTTTTGTAGTCTAAAGCCCAGCACGGGCCGCAGGCTAGTTAGGCAAGTTGGCTTTGAACGGAGGCACTCTCCCCCAAGAAGCCAAACTCAAGAGCCCACTTGGCAGATGTCATTTTGTAGGGCGCGTTTGGGCCTCCAATGGCAGCCAGGTTTGGAGGAGGGGGCAGCTTTGGTCTGGAAGAAATCCTCGTCCTTATGGAATTTTTGTAGTCTAAAGCCCAGCACGGGCTGCAGGCAAGTTGGCTCCGAAAGGAGGCACTTTCCCCCAAGAAGCCAAACTCAGGAGCCCACAATGCAGATGTCATTTTGTAGGGCGCGTTTGGGCCACCGATGGCAGCTAGGTTTGGAGGAGGGGGCAGCTTTGGTCTGGGAGAAATCCTCGTCCTTATGGAATTTTTGTAGGCAAAAGCCCAGAATGGGCTGCAGGCTAGTTAGGCAAGTTGGCTTTGAAAGGAGGCACTTTTCCGCAAGAAGCCAATCTCAAGAGCCCACTTGGCAGATGTCATTTTGTAGGGCGCGTTTGGGCCTCCGATGGCAGCCAGGTTTGGAGGAGGGGGCAGCTTTGGTCTGGGAGAAATCCTCGTCCTTATGGAATTTTTGTAGGCAAAAGCCCAGGACGGGCCGCAGGCAAGTTGGCTTTGAAAGGAGGCACTTCCACCCAAGAAGCCAAACTCAAGAGCCCACTTGGCAGGTGTCATTTTGTAGGGCACGTTTGGGCCTCCGATGGCAGCCAGGTTTGGAGGACTGGGCCGCTTTGGTCTGGGAGAAATCCTCGTCCTTCTGGAATTTTTGTAGGCAAAAGCTCTGCATGGGCCGCCGGCAAGTTGACTCCGAAAGGAGGCACTTTTCCCCAGGAAGCCAAACTCAAGAACCCTCAATGCAGGTGTCATTTTGTGGGGCGCGTTTGGGCCTCCGATGGCAGCCAGGTTTGGAGGAGGGGGCAGCTTTGGTCTGGGAGAAATCCTTGTCCTTCTGGAATTTTTGGAGGCAAAAGCCAAGGACGGGCCGCCGGCAAGTTAGGCAAGTTGGCTCCGAAAGGAGGCACTTTTCCCCAAGAAGCCAAACTCAAGAGCCCACTTGGCAGATGTCATTTTGTGGGGCGCGTTTGGGCCTCTGATGGCAGCCAGGTTTGGAGGAGGGGGCAGCTTTGGTCTGGGAGAAATCCTCGTCCTTATGGAATTTTTGTAGTCTAAAGCCCAGCACGGGCCGCAGGCTAGTTAGGCAAGTTGGCTTTGAAAGGAGGCACTTTTCCGCAAGAAGCCAAACTCAAGAGCCCACTTGGCAGATGTCATTTTGTAGGGCGCGTTTGGGCCTCCGATGGCAGCCAGGTTTGGAGGAGGGGGCAGCTTTGGTCTGGGAGAAATCCTCGTCCTTATGGAATTTTTGTAGGCAAAAGCCCAGCACAGGCCGCAGGCAAGTTGGCTTTGAAAGGAGGCACTTCCACCCAAGAAGCCAAACTCAAGAGCCCACTTGGCAGGTGTCATTTTGTAGGGCACGTTTGGGCCTCCGATGGCAGCCAGGTTTGGAGGAGGGGGCAGCTTTGGTCTGGGAGAAATCCTCGTCCTTATGGAATTTTTGGAGGCAAAAGCCCTGCATGGGCGGCAGGCAAGTTGACTCCGAAAGGAGGCACTTTTCCCCAGGAAGCCAAACTCAAGAACCCTCAATGCAGGTGTCATTTTGTGGGGCGCGTTTGGGCCTCCGATGGCAGCCAGGTTTGGAGGAGGGGGCAGCTTTGGTCTGGGAGAAATCCTCGTCCTTCTGGAATTTTTGTAGGCAAAAGCCCAGGACGGGCCGCAGGCAAGTTAGGCAAGTTGGCTCCGAAAGGAGGCACTTTTCCCCAAGAAGCCAAACTCAAGAGCCCACTTGGCAGATGTCATTTTGTGGGGCGCATTTGGGCCTCTGTTGGCAGGCAGGTTTGGAGGAGGGGGCAGCTTTGGTCTGGGAGAAATCCTCGTCCTTATGGAATTTTTGTAGTCTAAAGCCCAGCACGGGCCGCAGGCTAGTTAGGCAAGTTGGCTTTGAACGGAGGCACTTTCCCCCAAGAAGCCAAACTCAAGAGCCCACTTGGCAGATGTCATTTTGTAGGGCGCGTTTGGGCCTCCAATGGCAGCCAGGTTTGGAGGAGGGGGCAGCTTTGGTCTGGGAGAAATCCTCGTCCTTATGGAATTTTTGTAGGCAAAAGCCCAGGACGGGCCGCAGGCAAGTTGGCTTTGAAAGGAGGTACTTCCACCCAAGAAGCCAAACTCAAGAGCCCACTTGGCAGGTGTCATTTTGTAGGGCACGTTTGGGCCTCAATTGGCAGCCAGGTTTGGAGGAGGGGGCAGCTTTGGTCTGGGAGAAATCCTCGTCCTTATGGAATTTTTGTAGGCAAAAGCCCAGGACGGGCCGCAGGCAAGTTGGCTTTGAAAGGAGGCACTTCCACCCAAGAAGCCAAACTCAAGAGCCCACTTGGCAGATGTCATTTTGTAGGGCACGTTTGGGCCTCCGATGGCAGCCAGGTTTGGAGGAGGGGGCAGCTTTGGTCTGGGAGAAATCCTCGTCCTTATGGAATTTTTGTAGCAAAAGCCCGGGACGGGCCGCAGGCAAGTTGGTTTTGAAAGGAGTCACTTTTCCCCAAGAAGCCAAACTCAAGAGCCCACTTGGCAGGTGTCATTTTGTAGGGCACGTTTGGGCCTCTGATGGCAGCCAGGTTTGGAGGAGGGGGCAGCTTTGGTCTGGGAGAAATCCTCGTCCTTATGGAATTTTTGTAGGCAAAAACCCCGCATGGGCCGCAGGCAAGTTAGGCAAGTTGGCTCCGAAGGGAGGCACTTTTCCCCAAGAAGCCAAACTGAAGAACCCTCAATGCAGATGTCATTTTGTGGGGCGCGTTTGGGCCTCCGATGGCAGCCAGGTTTGGAGGAGGGGGCAGCTTTGGTCTGGGAGAAATCCTCATCCTTATGGAATTTTTGTAGGCAAAAGCCCAGGACCGGCCGCAGGCAAGTTGGCTTTGAAAGGAGGCACTTCCACCCAAGAAGCCAAACTCAAGAGCCCACTTGGCAGGTGTCATTTTGTAGGGCACGTTTGGGCCTCCGATGGCAGCCAGGTTTGGAGGACTGGGCCGCTTTGGTCTGGGAGAAATCCTCGTCCTTATGGAATTTTTGTAGGCAAAAGCTCTGCATGGGCCGCAGGCAAGTTGACTCCGAAAGGAGGCACTTTTCCCCAGGAAGCCAAACTCAAGAACCCTCAATGCAGGTGTCATTTTGTGGGGCGCGTTTGGGCCTCCGATGGCAGCCAGGTTTGGAGGAGGGGGCAGCTTTGGTCTGGGAGAAATCCTCGTCCTTATGGAATTTTTGTAGTCTAAAGCCCAGCACGGGCCGCAGGCTAGTTGGCTTTGAAAGGAGGCACTTCCACCCAAGAAGCCAAACTCAAGAGCCCACTTGGCAGGTGTCATTTTGTAGGGCACGTTTGGGCCTCCGATGGCAGCCAGGTTTGGAGGAGGGGGCAGCTTTGGTCTGGGAGAAATCCTCGTCCTTCTGGAATTTTTGTAGGCAAAAGCCCTGCATGTGCGGCAGGCAAGTTGACTCCGAAAGGAGGCACTTTTCCCCAGGAAGCCAAACTCAAGAACCCTCAATGCAGGTGTCATTTTGTGGGGCGCGTTTGGGCCTCCGATGGCAGCCAGGTTTGGAGGAGGGGGCAGCTTTGGTCTGGGAGAAATCCTCGTCCTTCTGGAATTTTTGTAGGCAAAAGCCCTGCACGGGCCGCAGGCAAGTTAGGCAAGTTGGCTCCGAAAGAGGCACTTTTCCCCAAGAAGCCAAACTCAAGAGCCCACTTGGCAGATGTCATTTTGTGGGGCGCATTTGGGCCTCTGATGGCAGGCAGGTTTGGAGGAGGGGGCAGCTTTGGTCTGGGAGAAATCCTCGTCCTTATGGAATTTTTGTAGTCTAAAGCCCAGCACGGGCCGCAGGCTAGTTAGGCAAGTTGGCTTTGAACGGAGGCACTTTCCCCCAAGAAGCCAAACTCAAGAGCCCACTTGGCAGATGTCATTTTGTAGGGCGCGTTTGGGCCTCCAATGGCAGCCAGGTTTGGAGGAGGGGGCAGCTTTGGTCTGGGAGAAATCCTCGTCCTTATGGAATTTTTGTAGGCAAAAGCCCAGGACGGGCCGCAGGCAAGTTGGCTTTGAAAGGAGGCACTTCCACCCAAGAAGCCAAACTCAAGAGCCCACTTGGCAGGTGTCATTTTGTAGGGCACGTTTGGGCCTCAATTGGCAGCCAGGTTTGGAGGAGGGGGCAGCTTTGGTCTGGGAGAAATCCTCGTCCTTATGGAATTTTTGTAGGCAAAAGCCCAGGACGGGCCGCAGGCAAGTTGGCTTTGAAAGGAGGCACTTCCACCCAAGAAGCCAAACTCAAGAGCCCACTTGGCAGATGTCATTTTGTAGGGCACGTTTGGGCCTCCGATGGCAGCCAGGTTTGGAGGAGGGGGCAGCTTTGGTCTGGGAGAAATCCTCGTCCTTATGGAATTTTTGTAGCAAAAGCCCGGGACGGGCCGCAGGCAAGTTGGTTTTGAAAGGAGTCACTTTTCCCCAAGAAGCCAAACTCAAGAGCCCACTTGGCAGGTGTCATTTTGTAGGGCACGTTTGGGCCTCTGATGGCAGCCAGGTTTGGAGGAGGGGGCAGCTTTGGTCTGGGAGAAATCCTCGTCCTTATGGAATTTTTGTAGGCAAAAACCCCGCATGGGCCGCAGGCAAGTTAGGCAAGTTGGCTCCGAAGGGAGGCACTTTTCCCCAAGAAGCCAAACTGAAGAACCCTCAATGCAGATGTCATTTTGTGGGGCACGTTTGGGCCTCCGATGGCAGCCAGGTTTGGAGGAGGGGGCAGCTTTGGTCTGGGAGAAATCCTCGTCCTTATGGAATTTTTGTAGGCAAAAGCCCAGGACCGGCCGCAGGCAAGTTGGCTTTGAAAGGAGGCACTTCCACCCAAGAAGCCAAACTCAAGAGCCCACTTGGCAGGTGTCATTTTGTAGGGCACGTTTGGGCCTCCGATGGCAGCCAGGTTTGGAGGAGGGGGCAGCTTTGGTCTGGGAGAAATCCTCGTCCTTATGGAATTTTTGGAGGCAAAAGCCCTGCATGGGCCGCAGGATAGTTGACTCCGAAAGGAGGCACTTTTCTCCAGGAAGCCAAACTCAAGAACCCTCAATGCAGGTGTCATTTTGTGGGGCGCGTTTGGGCCTCCGATGGCAGCCAGGTTTGGAGGAGGGGGCAGCTTTGGTCTGGGAGAAATCCTCGTCCTTCTGGAATTTTTGGAGGCAAAAGCCCAGGACGGGCCGCAGGCAAGTTAGGCAAGTTGGCTCCGAAAGGAGGCACTTTTCCCCAAGAAGCCAAACTCAAGAGCCCACTTGGCAGATGTCATTTTGTGGGGCGCATTTGGGCCTCTGATGGCAGGCAGGTTTGGAGGAGGGGGCAGCTTTGGTCTGGGAGAAATCCTCGTCCTTATGGAATTTTTGTAGTCTAAAGCCCAGCACGGGCCGCAGGCTAGTTAGGCAAGTTGGCTTTGAAAGGAGGCACTTTCCCCCAAGAAGCCAAACTCAAGAGCCCACTTGGCAGATGTCATTTTGTAGGGCGCGTTTGGGCCTCCAATGGCAGCCAGGTTTGGAGGAGGGGGCAGCTTTGGTCTGGGAGAAATCCTCGTCCTTATGGAATTTTTGTAGGCAAAAGCCCAGGACGGGCCGCAGGCAAGTTGGCTTTGAAAGGAGGCACTTCCACCCAAGAAGCCAAACTCAAGAGCCCACTTGGCAGGTGTCATTTTGTAGGGCACGTTTGGGCCTCCGATGGCAGCCAGGTTTGGAGGAGGGGGCAGCTTTGGTCTGGGAGAAATCCTCGTCCTTATGGAATTTTTGTAGGCAAAAGCCCAGGACGGGCCGCAGGCAAGTTGGCTTTGAAAGGAGGCACTTCCACCCAAGAAGCCAAACTCAAGAGCCCACTTGGCAGATGTCATTTTGTAGGGCACGTTTGGGCCTCCGATGGCAGCCAGGTTTGGAGGAGGGGGCAGCTTTGGTCTGGGAGAAATCCTCGTCCTTATGGAATTTTTGTAGCAAAAGCCCGGGACGGGACACAGGCAAGTTGGTTTTGAAAGGAGTCACTTTTCCCCAAGAAGCCAAACTCAAGAGCCCACTTGGCAGGTGTCATTTTGTAGGGCGCGTTTGGGCCTCTGATGGCAGCCAGGTTTGGAGGAGGGGGCAGCTTTGGTCTGGGAGAAATCCTCGTCCTTATGGAATTTTTGTAGCAAAAGCCCGGGACGGGACACAGGCAAGTTGGTTTTGAAAGGAGTCACTTTTCCCCAAGAAGCCAAACTCAAGAGCCCACTTGGCAGGTGTCATTTTGTAGGGCACGTTTGGGCCTCCGATGGCAGCCAGGTTTGGAGGAGGGGGCAGCTTTGGCCTGGGAGAAATCCTCGTCCTTCTGGAATTTTTGGAGGCAAAAGCCCAGGACGGGCCGCAGGCAAGTTGGCTTTGAAAGGAGGCACTTTCCCCCAAGAAGCCAAACTCAAGAGCCCACTTGGCAGATGTCATTTTGTAGGGCGCGTTTGGGCCTCCGATGGCAGCCAGGTTTGGAGGAGGGGGCAGCTTTGTTCTGGGAGAAATCCTCGTCCTTATGGAATTTTTGTAGGTAAAAGCCCAGAATGGGCCGCAGGCTAGTTAGGCAAGTTGGCTTTGAAAGGAGGCACTTTTCCGCAAGAAGCCAAACTCAAGAGCCCACTTGGCAGATGTCATTTTGTAGGGCGCGTTTGGGCCTCCGATGGCAGCCAGGTTTGGAGGAGGGGGCAGCTTTGGTCTGGGAGAAATCCTCGTCCTTCTGGAATTTTTGTAGGAAAAAGCCCTGCATGGGCCGCCGGCAAGTTGACTCCGAAAGGAGGCACTTTTCCCCAGGAAGCCAAACTCAAGAACCCTCAATGCAGGTGTCATTTTGTGGGGCGAGTTTGGGCCTCCGATGGCAGCCAGGTTTGGAGGAGGGGGCAGCTTTGGTCTGGGAGAAATCCTCGTCCTTATGGAATTTTTGTAGGCAAATCCCAGGACGGGCCGCAGGCAAGTTGGCTTTGAAAGGAGGTACTTCCACCCAAGAAGCCAAACTCAAGAGCCCACTTGGCAGATGTCATTTTGTAGGGCGCGTTTGGGCCTCCGATGGCAGCCAGGTTTGGAGGAGGGGGCAGCTTTGGTCTGGGAGGAATCCTCGTCCTTATGGAATTTTTGTAGCAAAAGCCCGGGACGGGACGCAGGCAAGTTGGTTTTGAAAGGAGTCACTTTTCCCCAAGAAGCCAAACTCAAGAGCCCACTTGGCAGGTGTCATTTTGTAGGGCACGTTTGGGCCTCCGATGTCAGCCAGGTTTGGAGGAGGGGGCAGCTTTGGTCTGGGAGAAATCCTCGTCCTTATGGAATTTTTGTAGGCAAAAACCCCGCATGGGCCGCAGGCAAGTTAGGCAAGTTGCTTTGAAAGGAGGCACTTTTCCCCAAGAAGCCAAACTCAAGAACCCACAATGCAGATGTCATTTTGTAGGGCGCGTTTGGGCCTCCGATGGCAGCCAGGTTTGGAGGTGGAGGCAGCTTTGGTCCGGGAGAAATCCTCGTCCTTATGGAATTTTTGTAGGAAAAGCCCAGGACGGGCCGCAGGCAAGTTAGGCAATTTGGCTCCGAAAGGAGGCACTTTTCCCCAAGAAGCCAAACTCAGGAGCCCACTTGGCAGATGTCATTTTGTAGGGCGCGTTTGGGCCACCGATGGCAGCTAGGTTTGCAGGAGGGGGCAGCTTTGGTCTGGGAGAAATCCTCGTCCTTATGGAATTTTTGTAGGCAAAAGCCCAGGACGGGCCGCAGGCAAGTTGGCTTTGAAAGGAGGCACTTCCACCCAAGAAGCCAAACTCAAGAGCCCACTTGGCAGATGTCATTTTGTAGGGCGCGTTTGGGCCTCCGATGGCAGCCAGGTTTGGAGGAGGGGGCAGCTTTGGTCTGGGAGAAATCCTCGTCCTTATGGAATTTTTGTAGGTAAAAGCCCAGAATGGGCCGCAGGCTAGTTAGGCAAGTTGGCTTTGAAAGGAGGCACTTTTCCGCAAGAAGCCAAACTCAAGAGCCCACTTGGCAGATGTCATTTTGTAGGGCGCGTTTGGGCCTCCGATGGCAGCCAGGTTTGGAGGAGGGGGCAGCTTTGGTCTGGGAGAAATCCTCGTCCTTCTGGAATTTTTGTAGGCAAAAGCCCAGGACGGGCCGCAGGCAAGTTGGCTTTGAAAGGAGGCACTTCCACCCAAGAAGCCAAACTGAAGAGCCCACTTGGCAGATGTCATTTTGTAGGGCACGTTTGGGCCTCCGATGGCAGCCAGGTTTGGAGGAGGGGGCAGCTTTGGTCTGGGAGAAATCCTCGTCCTTATGGAATTTTTGTTGTCTAAAACCCAGCACGGGCTGCAGGCAAGTTGGCTTTGAAAGGAGGCACTTTCCCCCAAGAAGCCAAACTCAGGAGCCCACTTGGCAGATGTCATTTTGTAGGGCGCGTTTGGGCCACCGATGGCAGCTAGGTTTGGAGGAGGGGGCAGCTTTGGTCTGGGAGAAATCCTCGTCCTTATGGAATTTTTGTAGGCAAAAGCCCAGAATGGGCTGCAGGCTAGTTAGGCAAGTTGGCTTTGAAAGGAGGCACTTTTCCGCAAGAAGCCAAACTCAAGAGCCCACTTGGCAGATGTCATTTTGTAGGGCGCGTTTGGGCCTCCGATGGCAGCCAGGTTTGGAGGAGGGGGCAGCTTTGGTCTGGGAGAAATCCTCGTCCTTATGGAATTTTTGTAGGCAAAAGCCCAGGACGGGCCGCAGGCAAGTTGGCTTTGAAAGGAGGCACTTCCACCCGAGAAGCCAAACTCAAGAGCCCACTTGGCAGATGTCATTTTGTAGGGCACGTTTGGGCCTCCGATGGCAGCCAGGTTTGGAGGAGGGGGCAGCTTTGGTCTGGGAGGAATCCTCGTCCTTATGGAATTTTTGTAGCAAAAGCCCGGGACGGGACACAGGCAAGTTGGTTTTGAAAGGAGTCACATTTCCCCAAGAAGCCAAACTCAAGAGCCCACTTGACAGGTGTCATTTTGTAGGGCACGTTTGGGCCTCCGATGGCAGCCAGGTTTGGAGGAGGGGGCAGCTTTTGCCAGGGAGAAATCCTCGTCTTTCTGGAATTTTTGGAGGCAAAAGCCCAGGACGGGCCGCAGGCAAGTTAGGCAAGTTGGCTTTTAAAGGAGGCACTTTTCCCCAAGAAGCCAAACTCAAGAACCCTCAATGCAGATGTCATTTTGTGGGGCGCGTTTGGGCCTCCGATGGCAGCCAGGTTTGGAGGAGGGGGCAGCTTTGGTCTGGGAGAAATCCTCGTCCTTATGGAATTTTTGTAGTCTAAAGCCCAGCATGGGCCGCAGGCTAGTTAGGCAAGTTGGCTTTGAAAGGAGGCACTTTTCCGCAAGAAGCCAAACTCAAGAGCCCACTTGGCAGATGTCATTTTGTAGGGCGCGTTTGGGCCTCCGATGGCAGCCAGGTTTGGAGGAGGGGGCAGCTTTGGTCTGGGAGAAATCCTCGTCCTTCTGGAATTTTTGTAGGCAAAAGCCCTGCATGGGCCGCAGGCAAGTTGACTCCGAAAGGAGGCACTTTTCCCCAGGAAGCCAAACTCAAGAACCCTCAATGCAGGTGTCATTTTGTGGGGCGAGTTTGGGCCTCCGATGGCAGCCAGGTTTGGAGGAGGGGGCAGCTTTGGTCTGGGAGAAATCCTCGTCCTTATGGAATTTTTGTAGGCAAATCCCAGGACGGGCCGCAGGCAAGTTGGCTTTGAAAGGAGGTACTTCCACCCAAGAAGCCAAACTCAAGAGCCCACTTGGCAGATGTCATTTTGTAGGGCACGTTTGGGCCTCCGATGGCAGCCAGGTTTGGAGGAGGGGGCAGCTTTGGTCTGGGAGAAATCCTCGTCCATATGGAATTTTTGTAGGCAAAAGCCCTGCATGGGCTGCAGGCAAGTTGAGTCCGAAAGGAGGCACTTTTCCCCAGAAAGCCAAACTCAAGAGCCCACTTGGCAGATGTCATTTTGTAGGGCGCGTTTGGGCCTCCGATGGCAGCCAGGTTTGGAGGAGGGGGCAGCTTTGGTCTGGGAGGAATCCTCGTCCTTCTGGAATTTTTGTAGCAAAAGCCCGGGACGGGACGCAGGCAAGTTGGTTTTGAAAGGAGTCACTTTTCCCCAAGAAGCCAAACTCAAGAGCCCACTTGGCAGGTGTCATTTTGTAGGGCGCGTTTGGGCCTCCGATGTCAGCCAGGTTTGGAGGAGGGGGCAGCTTTGGTCTGGGAGAAATCCTCGTCCTTATGGAATTTTTGTAGGCAAAAACCCCGCATGGGCCGCAGGCAAGTTAGGCAAGTTGCTTTGAAAGGAGGCACTTTTCCCCAAGAAGCCAAACTCAAGAGCCCACTTGGCAGGTGTCATTTTGTAGGGCACGTTTGGGCCTCCGATGTCAGCCAGGTTTGGAGGAGGGGGCAGCTTTGGTCTGGGAGAAATCCTCGTCCTTATGGAATTTTTGTAGGCAAAAACCCCGCATGGGCCGCAGGCAAGTTAGGCAAGTTGCTTTGAAAGGAGGCACTTTTCCCCAAGAAGCCAAACTCAAGAACCCACAATGCAGATGTCATTTTGTAGGGCGCGTTTGGGCCTCCGATGGCAGCCAGGTTTGGAGGTGGAGGCAGCTTTGGTCCGGGAGAAATCCTCGTCCTTATGGAATTTTTGTAGGAAAAGCCCAGGACGGGCCGCAGGCAAGTTAGGCAATTTGGCTCCGAAAGGAGGCACTTTTCCCCAAGAAGCCAAACTCAGGAGCCCACTTGGCAGATGTCATTTTGTAGGGCGCGTTTGGGCCACCGATGGCAGCTAGGTTTGCAGGAGGGGGCAGCTTTGGTCTGGGAGAAATCCTCGTCCTTATGGAATTTTTGTAGGCAAAAGCCCAGGACGGGCCGCAGGCAAGTTGGCTTTGAAAGGAGGCACTTCCACCCAAGAAGCCAAACTCAAGAGCCCACTTGGCAGATGTCATTTTGTAGGGCGCGTTTGGGCCTCCGATGGCAGCCAGGTTTGGAGGAGGGGGCAGCTTTGTTCTGGGAGAAATCCTCGTCCTTATGGAATTTTTGTAGGTAAAAGCCCAGAATGGGCCGCAGGCTAGTTAGGCAAGTTGGCTTTGAAAGGAGGCACTTTTCCGCAAGAAGCCAAACTCAAGAGCCCACTTGGCAGATGTCATTTTGTAGGGCGCCTTTGGGCCTCCGATGGCAGCCAGGTTTGGAGGAGGGGGCAGCTTTGGTCTGGGAGAAATCCTCGTCCTTCTGGAATTTTTGTAGGCAAAAGCCCAGGACGGGCCGCAGGCAAGTTGGCTTTGAAAGGAGGCACTTCCACCCAAGAAGCCAAACTCAAGAGCCCACTTGGCAGATGTCATTTTGTAGGGCGCGTTTGGGCCTCCGATGGCAGCCAGGTTTGGAGGAGGGGGCAGCTTTGGTCTGGGAGAAATCCTCGTCCTTATGGAATTTTTGTAGGTAAAAGCCCAGAATGGGCCGCAGGCTAGTTAGGCAAGTTGGCTTTGAAAGGAGGCACTTTTCCGCAAGAAGCCAAACTCAAGAGCCCACTTGGCAGATGTCATTTTGTAGGGCGCGTTTGGGCCTCCGATGGCAGCCAGGTTTGGAGGAGGGGGCAGCTTTGGTCTGGGAGAAATCCTCGTCCTTCTGGAATTTTTGTAGGCAAAAGCCCAGGACGGGCCGCAGGCAAGTTGGCTTTGAAAGGAGGCACTTCCACCCAAGAAGCCAAACTGAAGAGCCCACTTGGCAGATGTCATTTTGTAGGGCACGTTTGGGCCTCCGATGGCAGCCAGGTTTGGAGGAGGGGGCAGCTTTGGTCTGGGAGAAATCCTCGTCCTTATGGAATTTTTGTTGTCTAAAACCCAGCACGGGCTGCAGGCAAGTTGGCTTTGAAAGGAGGCACTTTCCCCCAAGAAGCCAAACTCAGGAGCCCACTTGGCAGATGTCATTTTGTAGGGCGCGTTTGGGCCACCGATGGCAGCTAGGTTTGGAGGAGGGGGCAGCTTTGGTCTGGGAGAAATCCTCGTCCTTATGGAATTTTTGTAGGCAAAAGCCCAGAATGGGCTGCAGGCTAGTTAGGCAAGTTGGCTTTGAAAGGAGGCACTTTTCCGCAAGAAGCCAAACTCAAGAGCCCACTTGGCAGATGTCATTTTGTAGGGCGCGTTTGGGCCTCCGATGGCAGCCAGGTTTGGAGGAGGGGGCAGCTTTGGTCTGGGAGAAATCCTCGTCCTTATGGAATTTTTGTAGGCAAAAGCCCAGGACGGGCCGCAGGCAAGTTGGCTTTGAAAGGAGGCACTTCCACCCGAGAAGCCAAACTCAAGAGCCCACTTGGCAGATGTCATTTTGTAGGGCACGTTTGGGCCTCCGATGGCAGCCAGGTTTGGAGGAGGGGGCAGCTTTGGTCTGGGAGGAATCCTCGTCCTTATGGAATTTTTGTAGCAAAAGCCCGGGACGGGACACAGGCAAGTTGGTTTTGAAAGGAGTCACATTTCCCCAAGAAGCCAAACTCAAGAGCCCACTTGACAGGTGTCATTTTGTAGGGCACGTTTGGGCCTCCGATGGCAGCCAGGTTTGGAGGAGGGGGCAGCTTTTGCCAGGGAGAAATCCTCGTCTTTCTGGAATTTTTGGAGGCAAAAGCCCAGGACGGGCCGCAGGCAAGTTAGGCAAGTTGGCTTTTAAAGGAGGCACTTTTCCCCAAGAAGCCAAACTCAAGAACCCTCAATGCAGATGTCATTTTGTGGGGCGCGTTTGGGCCTCCGATGGCAGCCAGGTTTGGAGGAGGGGGCAGCTTTGGTCTGGGAGAAATCCTCGTCCTTATGGAATTTTTGTAGTCTAAAGCCCAGCATGGGCCGCAGGCTAGTTAGGCAAGTTGGCTTTGAAAGGAGGCACTTTTCCGCAAGAAGCCAAACTCAAGAGCCCACTTGGCAGATGTCATTTTGTAGGGCGCGTTTGGGCCTCCGATGGCAGCCAGGTTTGGAGGAGGGGGCAGCTTTGGTCTGGGAGAAATCCTCGTCCTTCTGGAATTTTTGTAGGCAAAAGCCCTGCATGGGCCGCAGGCAAGTTGACTCCGAAAGGAGGCACTTTTCCCCAGGAAGCCAAACTCAAGAACCCTCAATGCAGGTGTCATTTTGTGGGGCGAGTTTGGGCCTCCGATGGCAGCCAGGTTTGGAGGAGGGGGCAGCTTTGGTCTGGGAGAAATCCTCGTCCTTATGGAATTTTTGTAGGCAAATCCCAGGACGGGCCGCAGGCAAGTTGGCTTTGAAAGGAGGTACTTCCACCCAAGAAGCCAAACTCAAGAGCCCACTTGGCAGATGTCATTTTGTAGGGCACGTTTGGGCCTCCGATGGCAGCCAGGTTTGGAGGAGGGGGCAGCTTTGGTCTGGGAGAAATCCTCGTCCATATGGAATTTTTGTAGGCAAAAGCCCTGCATGGGCTGCAGGCAAGTTGAGTCCGAAAGGAGGCACTTTTCCCCAGAAAGCCAAACTCAAGAGCCCACTTGGCAGATGTCATTTTGTAGGGCGCGTTTGGGCCTCCGATGGCAGCCAGGTTTGGAGGAGGGGGCAGCTTTGGTCTGGGAGGAATCCTCGTCCTTCTGGAATTTTTGTAGCAAAAGCCCGGGACGGGACGCAGGCAAGTTGGTTTTGAAAGGAGTCACTTTTCCCCAAGAAGCCAAACTCAAGAGCCCACTTGGCAGGTGTCATTTTGTAGGGCGCGTTTGGGCCTCCGATGTCAGCCAGGTTTGGAGGAGGGGGCAGCTTTGGTCTGGGAGAAATCCTCGTCCTTATGGAATTTTTGTAGGCAAAAACCCCGCATGGGCCGCAGGCAAGTTAGGCAAGTTGCTTTGAAAGGAGGCACTTTTCCCCAAGAAGCCAAACTCAAGAGCCCACTTGGCAGGTGTCATTTTGTAGGGCACGTTTGGGCCTCCGATGTCAGCCAGGTTTGGAGGAGGGGGCAGCTTTGGTCTGGGAGAAATCCTCGTCCTTATGGAATTTTTGTAGGCAAAAACCCCGCATGGGCCGCAGGCAAGTTAGGCAAGTTGCTTTGAAAGGAGGCACTTTTCCCCAAGAAGCCAAACTCAAGAACCCACAATGCAGATGTCATTTTGTAGGGCGCGTTTGGGCCTCCGATGGCAGCCAGGTTTGGAGGTGGAGGCAGCTTTGGTCCGGGAGAAATCCTCGTCCTTATGGAATTTTTGTAGGAAAAGCCCAGGACGGGCCGCAGGCAAGTTAGGCAATTTGGCTCCGAAAGGAGGCACTTTTCCCCAAGAAGCCAAACTCAGGAGCCCACTTGGCAGATGTCATTTTGTAGGGCGCGTTTGGGCCACCGATGGCAGCTAGGTTTGCAGGAGGGGGCAGCTTTGGTCTGGGAGAAATCCTCGTCCTTATGGAATTTTTGTAGGCAAAAGCCCAGGACGGGCCGCAGGCAAGTTGGCTTTGAAAGGAGGCACTTCCACCCAAGAAGCCAAACTCAAGAGCCCACTTGGCAGATGTCATTTTGTAGGGCGCGTTTGGGCCTCCGATGGCAGCCAGGTTTGGAGGAGGGGGCAGCTTTGTTCTGGGAGAAATCCTCGTCCTTATGGAATTTTTGTAGGTAAAAGCCCAGAATGGGCCGCAGGCTAGTTAGGCAAGTTGGCTTTGAAAGGAGGCACTTTTCCGCAAGAAGCCAAACTCAAGAGCCCACTTGGCAGATGTCATTTTGTAGGGCGCCTTTGGGCCTCCGATGGCAGCCAGGTTTGGAGGAGGGGGCAGCTTTGGTCTGGGAGAAATCCTCGTCCTTCTGGAATTTTTGTAGGCAAAAGCCCAGGACGGGCCGCAGGCAAGTTGGCTTTGAAAGGAGGCACTTCCACCCAAGAAGCAAAACTGAAGAGCCCACTTGGCAGATGTCATTTTGTAGGGCACGTTTGGGCCTCCGATGGCAGCCAGGTTTGGAGGAGGGGGCAGCTTTGGTCTGGGAGAAATCCTCGTCCTTATGGAATTTTTGTTGTCTAAAACCCAGCACGGGCTGCAGGCAAGTTGGCTTTGAAAGGAGGCACTTTCCCCCAAGAAGCCAAACTCAGGAGCCCACTTGGCAGATGTCATTTTGTAGGGCGCGTTTGGGCCACCGATGGCAGCTAGGTTTGGAGGAGGGGGCAGCTTTGGTCTGGGAGAAATCCTCGTCCTTATGGAATTTTTGTAGGCAAAAGCCCAGAATGGGCTGCAGGCTAGTTAGGCAAGTTGGCTTTGAAAGGAGGCACTTTTCCGCAAGAAGCCAAACTCAAGAGCCCACTTGGCAGATGTCATTTTGTAGGGCGCGTTTGGGCCTCCGATGGCAGCCAGGTTTGGAGGAGGGGGCAGCTTTGGTCTGGGAGAAATCCTCGTCCTTATGGAATTTTTGTAGGCAAAAGCCCAGGACGGGCCGCAGGCAAGTTGGCTTTGAAAGGAGGCACTTCCACCCGAGAAGCCAAACTCAAGAGCCCACTTGGCAGATGTCATTTTGTAGGGCACGTTTGGGCCTCCGATGGCAGCCAGGTTTGGAGGAGGGGGCAGCTTTGGTCTGGGAGGAATCCTCGTCCTTATGGAATTTTTGTAGCAAAAGCCCGGGACGGGACACAGGCAAGTTGGTTTTGAAAGGAGTCACATTTCCCCAAGAAGCCAAACTCAAGAGCCCACTTGACAGGTGTCATTTTGTAGGGCACGTTTGGGCCTCCGATGGCAGCCAGGTTTGGAGGAGGGGGCAGCTTTTGCCTGGGAGAAATCCTCGTCTTTCTGGAATTTTTGGAGGCAAAAGCCCAGGACGGGCCGCAGGCAAGTTAGGCAAGTTGGCTTTTAAAGGAGGCACTTTTCCCCAAGAAGCCAAACTCAAGAACCCTCAATGCAGATGTCATTTTGTGGGGCGCGTTTGGGCCTCCGATGGCAGCCAGGTTTGGAGGAGGGGGCAGCTTTGGTCTGGGAGAAATCCTCGTCCTTATGGAATTTTTGTAGTCTAAAGCCCAGCATGGGCCGCAGGCTAGTTAGGCAAGTTGGCTTTGAAAGGAGGCACTTTTCCGCAAGAAGCCAAACTCAAGAGCCCACTTGGCAGATGTCATTTTGTAGGGCGCGTTTGGGCCTCCGATGGCAGCCAGGTTTGGAGGAGGGGGCAGCTTTGGTCTGGGAGAAATCCTCGTCCTTCTGGAATTTTTGTAGGCAAAAGCCCTGCATGGGCCGCAGGCAAGTTGACTCCGAAAGGAGGCACTTTTCCCCAGGAAGCCAAACTCAAGAACCCTCAATGCAGGTGTCATTTTGTGGGGCGAGTTTGGGCCTCCGATGGCAGCCAGGTTTGGAGGAGGGGGCAGCTTTGGTCTGGGAGAAATCCTCGTCCTTATGGAATTTTTGTAGGCAAATCCCAGGACGGGCCGCAGGCAAGTTGGCTTTGAAAGGAGGTACTTCCACCCAAGAAGCCAAACTCAAGAGCCCACTTGGCAGATGTCATTTTGTAGGGCACGTTTGGGCCTCCGATGGCAGCCAGGTTTGGAGGAGGGGGCAGCTTTGGTCTGGGAGAAATCCTCGTCCATATGGAATTTTTGTAGGCAAAAGCCCTGCATGGGCTGCAGGCAAGTTGAGTCCGAAAGGAGGCACTTTTCCCCAGAAAGCCAAACTCAAGAGCCCACTTGGCAGATGTCATTTTGTAGGGGGCGTTTGGGCCTCCGATGGCAGCCAGGTTTGGAGGAGGGGGCAGCTTTGGTCTGGGAGGAATCCTCGTCCTTCTGGAATTTTTGTAGCAAAAGCCCGGGACGGGACGCAGGCAAGTTGGTTTTGAAAGGAGTCACTTTTCCCCAAGAAGCCAAACTCAAGAGCCCACTTGGCAGGTGTCATTTTGTAGGGCGCGTTTGGGCCTCCGATGTCAGCCAGGTTTGGAGGAGGGGGCAGCTTTGGTCTGGGAGAAATCCTCGTCCTTATGGAATTTTTGTAGGCAAAAACCCCGCATGGGCCGCAGGCAAGTTAGGCAAGTTGCTTTGAAAGGAGGCACTTTTCCCCAAGAAGCCAAACTCAAGAACCCACAATGCAGATGTCATTTTGTAGGGCGCGTTTGGGCCTCCGATGGCAGCCAGGTTTGGAGGTGGAGGCAGCTTTGGTCTGGGAGAAATCCTCGTCCTTATGGAATTTTTGTAGCAAAAGCCCAGGACGGGCCGCAGGCAAGTTAGGCAATTTGGCTCCGAAAGGAGGCACTTTTCCCCAAGAAGCCAAACTCAGGAGCCCACTTGGCAGATGTCATTTTGTAGGGCGCGTTTGGGCCACCGATGGCAGCTAGGTTTGGAGGAGGGGGCAGCTTTGTTCTGGGAGAAATCCTCGTCCTTATGGAATTTTTGTAGGCAAAAGCCCAGGACGGGCCGCAGGCAAGTTGGATTTGAAAGGAGGCACTTCCACCCAAGAAGCCAAACTCAAGAGCCCACTTGGCAGATGTCATTTTGTAGGGCGCGTTTGGGCCTCCGATGTCAGCCAGGTTTGGAGGAGGGGGCAGCTTTGGTCTGGGAGAAATCCTCGTCCTTCTGGAATTTTTGGAGGCAAAAGCCCTGCATGGGCCGCAGGCAAGTTGACTCCGAAAGGAGGCACTTTTCCCCAGGAAGCCAAACTCAAGAACCCTCAATGCAGGTGTCATTTTGTGGGGCGCGTTTGGGCCTCCGATGGCAGCCAGGTTTGGAGGAGGGGGCAGCTTTGGTCTGGGAGAAATCCTCGTCCTTATGGAATTTTTGTAGTCTAAAGCCCAGCACGGGCCGCAGGCTAGTTTGGCAAGTTGGCTTTGAAAGGAGGCACTTTTCCCCAAGAAGCCAAACTCAAGAGCCCACTTGGCAGATGTCATTTTGTAGGGCGCCTTTGGGCCTCCAATGGCAGCCAGGTTTGGTGGAGGGGGCAGCTTTGGTCTGGGAGAAATCCTCGTCCTTATGGAATTTTTGGAGGCAAAAGCCCAGCACGGGCCGCAGGCAAGTTGGCTTTGAAAGGAGGTACTTCCACCCAAGAAGCCAAACTCAAGAGCCCACTTGGCAGATGTCATTTTGTAGGGCACGTTTGGGCCTCCGATGGCAGCCAGGTTTGGAGGAGGGGGCAGCTTTGGTCTGGGAGAAATCCTCGTCCTTATGGAATTTTTGTCGGCAAGAGCCCTGCATGGGCCGCAGGCAAGTTGACACCGAAAGGAGGCACTTTTCCCCAGAAAGCCAAACTCAAGAGCCCACTTGGCAGATGTCATTTTGTAGGGCGCGTTTGGGCCTCCGATGGCAGCCAGGTTTGGAGGAGGGGGCAGCTTTGGTCTGGGAGGAATCCTCGTCCTTATGGAATTTTTGTAGCAAAAGCCCGGGACGGGATGCAGGCAAGTTGGTTTTGAAAGGAGTCACTTTTCCCCAAGAAGCCAAACTCAAGTGCCCACTTGGCAGGTGTCATTTTGTAGGGCGCGTTTGGGCCTCCGATGGCAGCCAGGTTTGGAGGAGGGGGCAGCTTTGGTCTGGGAGAAATCCTCGTCCTTATGGAATTTTTGTAGGCAAAAACCCCGCATGGGCCGCAGGCAAGTTAGGCAAGTTGGCTTTGAAAGGAGGCACTTTTCCCCAAGAAGCCAAACTCAAGAACCCACAATGCAGATGTGATTTTGTAGGGCGCGTTTGGGCCTCCGATGGCAGCCAGGTTTGGAGGAGGGGGCAGCTTTGGTCTGGGAGAAATCCTCGTCCTTATGGAATTTTTGTAGGCAAAAGCCCAGCATGGGCCGCAGGCTAGTTAGGCAAGTTGGCTTCGAAAGGAGGCACTTTTCCCCAAGAAGCCAAACTCAAGAGCCCACTTGGCAGGTGTCATTTTGTAGGGCACGTTTGGGCCTCCGATGGCAGCCAGGTTTGGAGGAGGGGGCAGCTTTGGTCTGGGAGAAATCCTCGTCCTTATGGAATTTTTGTAGTCTAAAGCCCAGCACGTGCTGCAGGCAAGTTGGCTTTGAAAGGAGGCACTTTTCCCCAAGAAGCCAAACTCAAGAGCCCACTTGGCAGGTGTCATTTTGTAGGGCACGTTTGGGCCTCCGATGGCAGCCAGGTTTGGAGGAGGGGGCAGCTTTGGCCTGGGAGAAATCCTCTTCCTTCTGGAATTTTTGGAGGCAAAAGCCCAGGACGGGCCGCAGGCAAGTTAGGCAAGTTGGCTCCGAAAGGAGGCACTTTTCCCCAAGAAGCCAAACTCAAGAACCCTCAATGCAGATGTCATTTTGTGGGGCGCGTTTGGGCCTCTGATGGCAGCCAGGTTTGGAGGAGGGGGCAGCTTTGGTCTGGGAGAAATCCTCGTCCTTATGGAATTTTTGTAGTCTAAAGCCCAGCACGGGCCGCAGGATAGTTAGGCAAGTTGGCTTTGAAAGGAGGCACTTTTCCGCAAGAAGCCAAACTCAAGAGCCCACTTGGCAGATGTCATTTTGTAGGACGCGTTTGGGCCTCCGATGGCAGCCAGGTTTGGAGGAGGGGGCAGCTTTGGTCTGGGAGAAATCCTCGTCCTTATGGAATTTTTGTCGGCAAAAGCCCTGCATGGGCCGCAGGCAAGTTGACTCCGAAAGGAGGCACTTTTGCCCAGGAAGCCAAAATCAAGAACCCTCAATGCAGGTGTCATTTTGTAGGGCGCGTTTGGTCCTCCGATGGCAGCCAGGTTTGGAGGAGGGGGCAGCTTTGGTCTGGGAGAAATCCTCGTCCTTATGGAATTTTTGTAGTCTAAAGCCCAGCACGGGCCGCAGGCTAGTTAGGCAAGTTGGCTTTGAAAGGAGGCACTTTTCCCCAAGAAGCCAAACTCAAGAGCCCACTTGGCAGATGTCATTTTGTAGGGCGCGTTTGGGCCTCCGATGGCAGCCAGGTTTGGAGGAGGGGGCAGCTTTGGTCTGGGAGGAATCCTCGTCCTTATGGAATTTTTGTAGGCAACAGCCCAGGAAGGGCCGCAGGCAAGTTGGCGTTGAAAGGAGGTACTTCCACCCAAGAAGCCAAACTCAAGAGCCCACTTGGTAGATGTCATTTTGTAGGGCGCGTTTGGGCCTCCGATGACAGCCAGGTTTGGAGGAGGGGGCTGCTTTGGTCTGGGAGAAATCCTCGTCCTTATGGAATTTTTGGAGGCAAAAGCCCTGCATGGGCCGCAGGCAAGTTGAGTCCGAAAGGAGGCACTTTTCCCCAGAAAGCCAAACTCAAGAGCCCACTTGGCAGATGTCATTTTGTAGGGCGCGTTTGGGCCTCCGATGGCAGCCAGGTTTGGAGGAGGGGGCAGCTTTGGTCTGGGAGGAATCCTCGTCCTTATGGAATTTTTTTAGCAAAAGCCCGGGACGGGACGCAGGCAAGTTGGTTTTGAAAGGAGTCACTTTTCCCCAAGAAGCCAAACTCAAGAGCCCACTTGGCAGGTGTCATTTTGTAGGGCGCGTTTGGGCCTCCGATGTCAGCCAGGTTTGGAGGAGGGGGCAGCTTTGGTCTGGGAGAAATCCTCGTCCTTATGGAATTTTTGTAGGCAAAAACCCCGCATGGGCCGCAGGCAAGTTAGGCAAGTTGGCTTTGAAAGGAGGCACTTTTCCCCAAGAAGCCAAACTCAAGAACTCACAATGCAGATGTCATTTTGTAGGGCGCGTTTGGGCCTCCGATGGCAGCCAGGTTTGGAGGTGGAGGCAGCTTTGGTCTGGGAGAAATCCTCGTCCTTATGGAATTTTTGTAGCAAAAGCCCAGGACGGGCCGCAGGCAAGTAAGGCAAGTTGGCTCCGTAAGGAGGCACTTTTCCCCAAGAAGCCAAACTCAAGAACCCTCAATGCAGATGTCATTTTGTGGGGCGCGTTTGGGCCTCCGATGGCAGCCAGGTTTGGAGGAGGGGGCAGCTTTGGTCTGGGAGAAATCCTCGTCCTTATGGAATTTTTGTAGTCTAAAGCCCAGCACGGGCTGCAGGCAAGTTGGCTTTGAAAGGAGGCACTTTTCCCCAAGAAGCCAAACTCAGGAGCCCACTTGGCAGATGTCATTTTGTAGGGCGCGTTTGGGCCACCGATGGCAGCCAGGTTTGGAGGAGGGGGCAGCTTTGGTCTGGGAGAAATCCTCGTCCTTATGGAATTTTTGTACTCAAAAGCCCAGCACGGGCCGCAGGCAAGTTGGCTTTGAAAGGAGGTACTTCCACCCAAGAAGCCAAACTCAAGAGCCCACTTGGCAGATGTCATTTTGTAGGGCGCGTTTGGGCCTCCGATGGCAGCCAGGTTTGGAGGAGGGGGCAGCTTTGGTCTGGGAGAAATCCTCGTCCTTATGGAATTTTTGTAGGCAAAAGCCCAGGACGGGCCGCTGGCAAGTTGGCCTTGAAAGGAGGCACTTCCACCCAAGAAGCCAAACTCAAGAGCCCACTTGGCAGATGTCATTTTGTACGGCACGTTTGGGCCTCCGATGGCAGCCAGGTTTGGAGGAGGGGGCAGCTTTGGTCTGGGAGAAATCCTCGTCCTTCTGGAATTTTTGTAGGCAAAAACCCTGCATGGGCCGCCGGCAAGTTGACTCTGAAAGGAGGCACTTTTCCCCAAGAAGCCAAACTCAAGAGCCCACTTGGCAGATGTCATTTTGTAGGGCGCGTTTGGGCCTCCGATGGCAGCCAGGTTTGGAGGAGGGGGCAGCTTTGGTCTGGGAGAAATCCTTGTACTTATGGAATTTTTGTAGGCAAAAGCCCAGGACGGGCCGCAGGCAAGTTAGGCATGTTGGCTTTGAAAGGAGGCACTTTTCCCCAAGAAGCCAAACTCAAGAACCCTCAATGCAGATGTCCTTTTGTAGGGCGCGTTTGGGCCTCTGATGGCAGCCAGGTTTGGAGGAGGGGGCAGCTTTGGTCTGGGAGAAATCCTCGTCCTTATGGAATTTTTGTACTCAAAAGCCCAGGACGGGCCGCAGGCAAGTTAGGCATTTTGGCTCCGAAAGGAAGCACTTTTCCCCAAGAACCCAAACTCAAGAGCCCACTTGGCAGGTGTCATTTTGTAGGGCGCGTTTGGGCCTCCGATGGCAGCCAGGTTTGGAGGAGGGGGCAGCTTTGGTCTGGGAGAAATCCCCGTCCTTATGGAATTTTTGTCTGCAAAAGCCCTGCATGGGCCGCAGGCAAGTTGACTCCGAAAGGAGGCACTTTTCCCCAAGAAGCCAAACTCAAGAGCCCACTTGGCAGGTGTCATTTTGTAGGGCGCGTTTGGGCCTCCGATGGCAGCCAGGTTTGGAGGAGGGGGCAGCTTTGGTCTGGGAGAAATCCTCGTCCTTATGGAATTTTTGTAGGCAAAAGCCCAGGACGGGCCGCAGGCAAGTTGGCTTTGAAAGGAGGCACTTCCACCCGAGAAGCCAAACTCAAGAGCCCACTTGGCAGATGTCATTTTGTAGGGCACGTTTGGGCCTCCGATGGCAGCCAGGTTTGGAGGAGGGGGCAGCTTTGGTCTGGGAGAAATCCTCGTCCTTATGGAATTTTTGTAGCAAAAGCCCGGGACGGGACACAGGCAAGTTGGTTTTGAAAGGAGTCACATTTCCCCAAGAAGCCAAACTCAAGAGCCCACTTGACAGGTGTCATTTTGTAGGGCACGTTTGGGCCTCCGATGGCAGCCAGGTTTGGAGGAGGGGGCAGCTTTGGCCTGGGAGAAATCCTCATCTTTCTGGAATTTTTGGAGGCAAAAGCCCAGGACGGGCCGCAGGCAAGTTAGGCAAGTTGGCTTTGAAAGGAGGCACTTTTCCCCAAGAAGCCAAACTCAAGAACCCTCAATGCAGATGTCATTTTGTGTGGCGCGTTTGGGCCTCCGATGGCAGCCAGGTTTGGAGGAGGGGGCAGCTTTGGTCTGGGAGAAATCCTCGTCCTTATGGAATTTTTGTAGTCTAAAGCCCAGCACGGGCCGCAGGCTAGTTAGGCAAGTTGGCTTTGAAAGGAGGCACTTTTCCGCAAGAAGCCAAACTCAAGAGCCCACTTGGCAGATGTCATTTTGTAGGGCGCGTTTGGGCCTCCGATGGCAGCCAGGTTTGGAGGAGGGGGCAGCTTTGGTCTGGGAGAAATCCTCGTCCTTATGGAATTTTTGTAGGCAAAAGCCCAGGACGGGACGCAGGCAAGTTGGCTTTGAAAGGAGGCACTTCCACCCAAGAAGCCAAACTCAAGAGCCCACTTGGCAGGTGTCATTTTGTAGGGCACGTTTGGGCCTCCGATGGCAGCCAGGTTTGGAGGAGGGGGCAGCTTTGGTCTGGGAGAAATCCTCGTCCTTCTGGAATTTTTGTAGGCAAAAGCCCTGCATGGGCCGCAGGCAAGTTGACTCCGAAAGGAGGCACTTTTCCCCAGGAAGCCAAACTCAAGAACCCTCAATGCAGGTGTCATTTTGTGGGGCGAGTTTGGGCCTCCGATGGCAGCCAGGTTTGGAGGAGGGGGCAGCTTTGGTCTGGGAGAAATCCTCGTCCTTATGGAATTTTTGTAGGCAAATCCCAGGACGGGCCGCAGGCAAGTTGGCTTTGAAAGGAGGTACTTCCACCCAAGAAGCCAAACTCAAGAGCCCACTTGGCAGATGTCATTTTGTAGGGCACGTTTGGGCCTCCGATGGCAGCCAGGTTTGGAGGAGGGGGCAGCTTTGGTCTGGGAGAAATCCTCGTCCTTATGGAATTTTTGTAGGCAAAAGCCCTGCATGGGCCGCAGGCAAGTTGAGTCCGAAAGGAGGCACTTTTCCCCAGAAAGCCAAACTCAAGAGCCCACTTGGCAGATGTCATTTTGTAGGGTGCGTTTGGGCCTCCGATGGCAGCCAAGTTTGGAGGAGGGGGCAGCTTTGGTCTGGGAGGAATCCTCGTCCTTCTGGAATTTTTGTAGCAAAAGCCCGGGACGGGACACAGGCAAGTTGGTTTTGAAAGGAGTCACTTTTCCCCAAGAAGCCAAACTCAAGAGCCCACTTGGCAGGTGTCATTTTGTAGGGCGCGTTTGGGCCTCCGATGTCAGCCAGGTTTGGAGGAGGGGGCAGCTTTGGTCTGGGAGAAATCCTCGTCCTTATGGAATTTTTGTAGGCAAAAACCCCGCATGGGCCGCAGGCAAGTTAGGCAAGTTGCTTTGAAAGGAGGCACTTTTCCCCAAGAAGCCAAACTCAAGAACCCACAATGCAGATGTCATTTTGTAGGGCGCGTTTGGGCCTCCGATGGCAGCCAGGTTTGGAGGTGGAGGCAGCTTTGGTCTGGGAGAAATCCTCGTCCTTATGGAATTTTTGTAGCAAAAGCCCGGGACGGGCCGCAGGCAAGTTAGGCAATTTGGCTCCGAAAGGAGGCACTTTTCCCCAAGAAGCCAAACTCAGGAGCCCACTTGGCAGATGTCATTTTGTAGGGCGCGTTTGGGCCACCGATGGCAGCTAGGTTTGGAGGAGGGGGCAGCTTTGGTCTGGGAGAAATCCTCGTCCTTATGGAATTTTTGTAGGCAAAAGCCCAGGACGGGCCGCAGGCAAGTTGGATTTGAAAGGAGGCACTTCCACCCAAGAAGCCAAACTCAAGAGCCCACTTGGCAGATGTCATTTTGTAGGGCGCGTTTGGGCCACCGATGGCAGCTAGGTTTGGAGGAGGGGGCAGCTTTGGTCTGGGAGAAATCCTCGTCCTTATGGAAATTTTGTAGGCAAAAGCCCAGAATGGGCTGCAGGCTAGTTAGGCAAGTTGGCTTTGAAAGGAGGCACTTTTCCGCAAGAAGCCAAACTCAAGAGCCCACTTGGCAGATGTCATTTTGTAGGGCGCGTTTGGGCCTCCGATGGCAGCCAGGTTTGGAGGAGGGGGCAGCTTTGGTCTGGGAGAAATCCTCGTCCTTATGGAATTTTTGTAGGCAAAAGCCCAGGACGGGCCGCAGGCAAGTTGGCTTTGAAAGGAGGCACTTCCACCCGAGAAGCCAAACTCAAGAGCCCACTTGGCAGATGTCATTTTGTAGGGCACGTTTGGGCCTCCGATGGCAGCCAGGTTTGGAGGAGGGGGCAGCTTTGGTCTGGGAGGAATCCTCGTCCTTATGGAATTTTTGTAGCAAAAGCCCGGGACGGGACACAGGCAAGTTGGTTTTGAAAGGAGTCACATTTCCCCAAGAAGCCAAACTCAAGAGCCCACTTGACAGGTGTCATTTTGTAGGGCACGTTTGGGCCTCCGATGGCAGCCAGGTTTGGAGGAGGGGGCAGCTTTGGCCTGGGAGAAATCCTCGTCTTTCTGGAATTTTTGGAGGCAAAAGCCCAGGACGGGCCGCAGGCAAGTTAGGCAAGTTGGCTTTTAAAGGAGGCACTTTTCCCCAAGAAGCCAAACTCAAGAACCCTCAATGCAGATGTCATTTTGTGGGGCGCGTTTGGGCCTCCGATGGCAGCCAGGTTTGGAGGAGGGGGCAGCTTTGGTCTGGGAGAAATCCTCGTCCTTATGGAATTTTTGTAGTCTAAAGCCCAGCATGGGCCGCAGGCTAGTTAGGCAAGTTGGCTTTGAAAGGAGGCACTTTTCCGCAAGAAGCCAAACTCAAGAGCCCACTTGGCAGATGTCATTTTGTAGGGCGCGTTTGGGCCTCCGATGGCAGCCAGGTTTCGAGGAGGGGGCAGCTTTGGTCTGGGAGAAATCCTCGTCCTTATGGAATTTTTGTAGTCTAAAGCCCAGCACGGGACGCAGGCAAGTTGGCTTTGAAAGGAGGCACTTCCACCCAAGAAGCCAAACTCAAGAGCCCACTTGGCAGGTGTCATTTTGTAGGGCACGTTTGGGCCTCCGATGGCAGCCAGGTTTGGAGGAGGGGGCAGCTTTGGTCTGGGAGAAATCCTCGTCCTTCTGGAATTTTTGTAGGCAAAAGCCCTGCATGGGCCGCAGGCAAGTTGACTCCGAAAGGAGGCACTTTTCCCCAGGAAGCCAAACTCAAGAACCCTCAATGCAGGTGTCATTTTGTGGGGCGAGTTTGGGCCTCCGATGGCAGCCAGGTTTGGAGGAGGGGGCAGCTTTGGCCTGGGAGAAATGCTCGTCTTTCTGGAATTTTTGGAGGCAAAAGCCCAGGACGGGCCGCAGGCAAGTTAGGCAAGTTGGCTTTTAAAGGAGGCACTTTTCCCCAAGAAGCCAAACTCAAGAACCCTCAATGCAGATGTCATTTTGTGGGGCGCGTTTGGGCCTCCGATGGCAGCCAGGTTTGGAGGAGGGGGCAGCTTTGGTCTGGGAGAAATCCTCGTCCTTATGGAATTTTTGTAGTCTAAAGCCCAGCATGGGCCGCAGGCTAGTTAGGCAAGTTGGCTTTGAAAGGAGGCACTTTTCCGCAAGAAGCCAAACTCAAGAGCCCACTTGGCAGATGTCATTTTGTAGGGCGCGTTTGGGCCTCCGATGGCAGCCAGGTTTGGAGGAGGGGGCAGCTTTGGTCTGGGAGAAATCCTCGTCCTTATGGAATTTTTGTAGTCTAAAGCCCAGCACGGGACGCAGGCAAGTTGGCTTTGAAAGGAGGCACTTCCACCCAAGAAGCCAAACTCAAGAGCCCACTTGGCAGGTGTCATTTTGTAGGGCACGTTTGGGCCTCCGATGGCAGCCAGGTTTGGAGGAGGGGGCAGCTTTGGTCTGGGAGAAATCCTCGTCCTTCTGGAATTTTTGTAGGCAAAAGCCCTGCATGGGCCGCAGGCAAGTTGACTCCGAAAGGAGGCACTTTTCCCCAGGAAGCCAAACTCAAGAACCCTCAATGCAGGTGTCATTTTGTGGGGCGAGTTTGGGCCTCCGATGGCAGCCAGGTTTGGAGGAGGGGGCAGCTTTGGTCTGGGAGAAATCCTCGTCCTTATGGAATTTTTGTAGGCAAATCCCAGGACGGGCCGCAGGCAAGTTGGCTTTGAAAGGAGGTACTTCCACCCAAGAAGCCAAACTCAAGAGCCCACTTGGCAGATGTCATTTTGTAGGGCACGTTTGGGCCTCCGATGGCAGCCAGGTTTGGAGGAGGGGGCAGCTTTGGTCTGGGAGAAATCCTCGTCCTTATGGAATTTTTGTAGGCAAAAGCCCTGCATGGGCCGCAGGCAAGTTGAGTCCGAAAGGAGGCACTTTTCCCCAGAAAGCCAAACTCAAGAGCCCACTTGGCAGATGTCATTTTGTAGGGCGCGTTTGGGCCTCCGATGGCAGCCAGGTTTGGAGGAGGGGGCAGCTTTGGTCTGGGAGGAATCCTCGTCCTTCTGGAATTTTTGTAGCAAAAGCCCGGGACGGGACGCAGGCAAGTTGGTTTTGAAAGGAGTCACTTTTCCCCAAGAAGCCAAACTCAAGAGCCCACTTGGCAGGTGTCATTTTGTAGGGCGCGTTTGGGCCTCCGATGTCAGCCAGGTTTGGAGGAGGGGGCAGCTTTGGTCTGGGAGAAATCCTCGTCCTTATGGAATTTTTGTAGGCAAAAACCCCGCATGGGCCGCAGGCAAGTTAGGCAAGTTGCATTGAAAGGAGGCACTTTTCCCCAAGAAGCCAAACTCAAGAGCCCACTTGGCAGGTGTCATTTTGTAGGGCGCGTTTGGGCCTCCGATGGCAGCCAGGTTTGGAGGTGGAGGCAGCTTTGGTCTGGGAGAAATCCTCGTCCTTATGGAATTTTTGTAGCAAAAGCCCAGGACGGGCCGCAGGCAAGTTAGGCAATTTGGCTCCGAAAGGAGGCACTTTTCCCCAAGAAGCCAAACTCAGGAGCCCACTTGGCAGATGTCATTTTGTAGGGCGCGTTTGGGCCACCGATGGCAGCTAGGTTTGGAGGAGGGGGCAGCTTTGGTCTGGGAGAAATCCTCGTCCTTATGGAATTTTTGTAGGCAAAAGCCCAGGACGGGCCGCAGGCAAGTTGGATTTGAAAGGAGGCACTTCCACCCAAGAAGCCAAACTCAAGAGCCCACTTGGCAGATGTCATTTTGTAGGGCGCGTTTGGGCCTCCGATGGCAGCCAGGTTTGGAGGAGGGGGCAGCTTTGGTCTGGGAGAAATCCTCGTCCTTCTGGAATTTTTGGAGGCAAAAGCCCTGCATGGGCCGCAGGCAAGTTGACTCCGAAAGGAGGCACTTTTACCCAGGAAGCCAAACTCAAGAACCCTCAATGCAGGTGTCATTTTGTGGGGCGCGTTTGGGCCTCTGATGGCAGCCAGGTTTGGAGGAGGGGGCAGCTTTGGTCTGGGAGAAATCCTCGTCCTTATGGAATTTTTGTAGTCTAAAGCCCAGCACGGGCCGCAGGCTAGTTTGGCAAGTTGGCTTTGAAAGGAGGCACTTTCCCCCAAGAAGCCAAACTCAAGAGCCCACTTGGCAGATGTCATTTTGTAGGGCGCGTTTGGGCCTCCAATGGCAGCCAGGTTTGGTGGAGGGGGCAGCTTTGGTCTGGGAGAAATCCTCGTCCTTATGGAATTTTTGTAGGCAAAAGCCCAGCACGGGCCGCAGGCAAGTTGGCTTTGAAAGGAGGTACTTCCACCCAAGAAGCCAAACTCAAGAGCCCACTTGGCAGATGTCATTTTGTAGGGCACGTTTGGGCCTCCGATGGCAGCCAGGTTTGGAGGAGGGGGCAGCTTTGGTCTGGGAGAAATCCTCGTCCTTATGGAATTTTTGTCGGCAAGAGCCCTGCATGGGCCGCAGGCAAGTTGACTCCGAAAGGAGGCACTTTTCCCCAGAAAGCCAAACTCAAGAGCCCACTTGGCAGATGTCATTTTGTAGGGCGCGTTTGGGCCTCCGATGGCAGCCAGGTTTGGAGGAGGGGGCAGCTTTGGTCTGGGAGGAATCCTCGTCCTTATGGAATTTTTGTAGCAAAAGCCCGGGACGGGATGCAGGCAAGTTGGTTTTGAAAGGAGTCACTTTTCCCCAAGAAGCCAAACTCAAGTGCCCACTTGGCAGGTGTCATTTTGTAGGGCGCGTTTGGGCCTCCGATGGCAGCCAGGTTTGGAGGAGGGGGCAGCTTTGGTCTGGGAGAAATCCTCGTCCTTATGGAATTTTTGTAGGCAAAAACCCCGCATGGGCCGCAGGCAAGTTAGGCAAGTTGCTTTGAAAGGAGGCACTTTTCCCCAAGAAGCCAAACTCAAGAGCCCACTTGGCAGATGTCATTTTGTAGGGCGCGTTTGGGCCTCCGATGGCAGCCAGGTTTGGAGGAGGGGGCAGCTTTGTTCTGGGAGAAATCCTCATCCTTATGGAATTTTTGTAGGCAAAAGCCCAGCATGGGCCGCAGGCTAGTTAGGCAAGTTGGCTTCGAAAGGAGGCACTTTTCCCCAAGAAGCCAAACTCAAGAGCCCACTTGGCAGGTGTCATTTTGTAGGGCACGTTTGGGCCTCCGATGGCAGCCAGGTTTGGAGGAGGGGGCAGCTTTGGTCTGGGAGAAATCCTCGTCCTTATGGAATTTTTGTAGTCTAAAGCCCAGCACGGGCTGCAGGCAAGTTGGCTTTGAAAGGAGGCACTTTTCCCCAAGAAGCCAAACTCAAGAGCCCACTTGGCAGGTGTCATTTTGTAGGGCACGTTTGGGCCTCCGATGGCAGCCAGGTTTGGAGGAGGGGGCAGCTTTGGCCTGGGAGAAATCCTCTTCCTTCTGGAATTTTTGGAGGCAAAAGCCCAGGACGGGCTGCAGGCAAGTTAGGCAAGTTGGCTCCGAAAGGAGGCACTTTTCCCCAAGAAGCCAAACTCAAGAACCCTCAATGCAGATGTCATTTTGTGGGGCGCGTTTGGGCCTCTGATGGCAGCCAGGTTTGGAGGAGGGGGCAGCTTTGGTCTGGGAGAAATCCTCGTCCTTATGGAATTTTTGTAGTCTAAAGCCCAGCACGGGCCGCAGGATAGTTAGGCAAGTTGGCTTTGAAAGGAGGCACTTTTCCGCAAGAAGCCAAACTCAAGAGCCCACTTGGCAGATGTCATTTTGTAGGGCGCGTTTGGGCCTCCGATGGCAGCCAGGTTTGGAGGAGGGGGCAGCTTTGGTCTGGGAGAAATCCCCGTCCTTATGGAATTTTTGTCGGCAAAAGCCCTGCATGGGCCGCAGGCAAGTTGACTCCGAAAGGAGGCACTTTTGCCCAGGAAGCCAAAATCAAGAACCCTCAATGCAGGTGTCATTTTGTAGGGCGCGTTTGGTCCTCCGATGGCAGCCAGGTTTGGAGGAGGGGGCAGCTTTGGTCTGGGAGAAATCCTCGTCCTTATGGAATTTTTGTAGTCTAAAGCCCAGCACGGGCCGCAGGCTAGTTAGGCAAGTTGGCTTTGAAAGGAGGCACTTTTCCCCAAGAAGCCAAACTCAAGAGCCCACTTGGCAGATGTCATTTTGTAGGGCGCGTTTGGGCCTCCGATGGCAGCCAGGTTTGGAGGAGGGGGCAGCTTTGGTCTGGGAGGAATCCTCGTCCTTATGGAATTTTTGTAGGCAACAGCCCAGGAAGGGCCGCAGGCAAGTTGGCTTTGAAAGGAGGTACTTCCACCCAAGAAGCCAAACTCAAGAGCCCACTTGGTAGATGTCATTTTGTAGGGCGCGTTTGGGCCTCCGATGACAGCCAGGTTTGGAGGAGGGGGCTGCTTTGGTCTGGGAGAAATCCTCGTCCTTATGGAATTTTTGGAGGCAAAAGCCCTGCATGGGCCGCAGGCAAGTTGAGTCCGAAAGGAGGCACTTTTCCCCAGAAAGCCAAATTCAAGAGCCCACTTGGCAGATGTCATTTTGTAGGGCGCGTTTGGGCCTCCGATGGCAGCCAGGTTTGGAGGAGGGGGCAGCTTTGGTCTGGGAGAAATCCTCGTCCTTATGGAATTTTTTTAGCAAAAGCCCGGGACGGGACGCAGGCAAGTTGGTTTTGAAAGGAGTCACTTTTCCCCAAGAAGCCAAACTCAAGAGCCCACTTGGCAGGTGTCATTTTGTAGGGCGCGTTTGGGCCTCCGATGTCAGCCAGGTTTGGAGGAGGGGGCAGCTTTGGTCTGGGAGAAATCCTCGTCCTTATGGAATTTTTGTAGGCAAAAACCCCGCATGGGCCGCAGGCAAGTTAGGCAAGTTGGCTTTGAAAGAGGCACTTTTCCCCAAGAAGCCAAACTCAAGAACTCACAATGCAGATGTCATTTTGTAGGGCGCGTTTGGGCCTCCGATGGCAGCCAGGTTTGGAGGAGGGGGCAGCTTTGGTCTGGGAGAAATCCTCGTCCTTATGGAATTTTTGTACTCAAAAGCCCAGCACGGGCCGCAGGCAAGTTGGCTTTGAAAGGAGGTACTTCCACCCAAGAAGCCAAACTCAAGAGCCCACTTGGCAGATGTCATTTTGTAGGGCGCGTTTGGGCCTCCGATGGCAGCCAGGTTTGGAGGAGGGGGCAGCTTTGGTCTGGGAGAAATCCTCGTCCTTATGGAATTTTTGTAGGCAAAAGCCCAGGACGGGCCGCTGGCAAGTTGGCCTTGAAAGGAGGCACTTCCACCCAAGAAGCCAAACTCAAGAGCCCACTTGGCAGATGTCATTTTGTACGGCACGTTTGGGCCTCCGATGGCAGCCAGGTTTGGAGGAGGGGGCAGCTTTGGTCTGGGAGAAATCCTCGTCCTTCTGGAATTTTTGTAGGCAAAAGCCCTGCATGGGCCGCCGGCAAGTTGACTCCGAAAGGAGGCACTTTTCCCCAAGAAGCCAAACTCAAGAGCCCACTTGGCAGATGTCATTTTGTAGGGCGCGTTTGGGCCTCCGATGGCAGCCAGGTTTGGAGGAGGGGGCAGCTTTGGTCTGGGAGAAATCCTTGTACTTATGGAATTTTTGTAGGCAAAAGCCCAGGACGGGCCGCAGGCAAGTTAGGCATGTTGGCTTTGAAAGGAGTCACTTTTCCCCAAGAAGCCAAACTCAAGAACCCACAATGCAGATGTCCTTTTGTAGGGCGCGTTTGGGCCTCTGATGGCAGCCAGGTTTGGAGGAGGGGGCAGCTTTGGTCTGGGAGAAATCCTCGTCCTTATGGAATTTTTGTACTCAAAAGCCCAGGACGGGCCGCAGGCAAGTTAGGCATTTTGGCTCCGAAAGGAAGCACTTTTCCCCAAGAACCCAAACTCAAGAGCCCACTTGGCAGGTGTCATTTTGTAGGGCGCGTTTGGGCCTCCGATGGCAGCCAGGTTTGGAGGAGGGGGCAGCTTTGGTCTGGGAGAAATCCCCGTCCTTATGGAATTTTTGTCTGCAAAAGCCCTGCATGGGCCGCAGGCAAGTTGAGTCCGAAAGGAGTCACTTTTCCCCAAGAAGCCAAACTCAAGAGCCCACTTGGCAGATGTCATTTTGTAGGGCGCGTTTGGGCCTCCGATGGCAGCCAGGTTTGGAGGAGGGGGCAGCTTTGGTCTGGGAGAAATCCTCGTCCTTATGGAATTTTTGTAGGCAAAAGCCCAGGACGGGCCGCAGGCAAGTTGGCTTTGAAAGGAGGCACTTCCACCCGAGAAGCCAAACTCAAGAGCCCACTTGGCAGATGTCATTTTGTAGGGCACGTTTGGGCCTCCGATGGCAGCCAGGTTTGGAGGAGGGGGCAGGTTTGGTCTGGGAGGAATCCTCGTCCTTATGGAATTTTTGTAGCAAAAGCCCGGGACGGGACACAGGCAAGTTGGTTTTGAAAGGAGTCACATTTCCCCAAGAAGCCAAACTCAAGAGCCCACTTGACAGGTGTCATTTTGTAGGGCACGTTTGGGCCTCCGATGGCAGCCAGGTTTGGAGGAGGGGGCAGCTTTGGCCTGGGAGAAATCCTCGTCTTTCTGGAATTTTTGTAGCAAAAGCCCGGGACGGGCCGCAGGCAAGTTAGGCAAGTTGGCTTTGAAAGGAGGCACTTTTCCCCAAGAAGCCAAACTCAAGAACCCTCAATGCAGATGTCATTTTGTAGGGCGCGTTTCGGCCTCCGATGGCAGCCAGGTTTGGAGGAGGGGGCAGCTTTGGTCTGGGAGAAATCCTCGTCCTTATGGAATTTTTGTAGTCTAAAGCCCAGCACGGGCCGCAGGCTAGTTAGGCAAGTTGGCTTTGAAAGGAGGCACTTTTCCGCAAGAAGCCAAACTCAAGAGCCCACTTGGCAGATGTCATTTTGTAGGGCGCGTTTGGGCCTCCGATGGCAGCCAGGTTTGGAGGAGGGGGCAGCTTTGGTCTGGGAGAAATCCTCGTCCTTATGGAATTTTTGTAGGCAAAAGCCCAGGACGGGACGCAGGCAAGTTAGCTTTGAAAGGAGGCACTTCCACCCAAGAAGCCAAACTCAAGAGCCCACTTGGCAGGTGTCATTTTGTAGGGCACGTTTGGGCCTCCGATGGCAGCCAGGTTTGGAGGAGGGGGCAGCTTTGGTCTGGGAGAAATCCTCGTCCTTCTGGAATTTTTGTAGGCAAAAGCCCTGCATGGGCCGCCGGCAAGTTGACTCCGAAAGGAGGCACTTTTCCCCAAGAAGCCAAACTCAAGAGCCCACTTGGCAGATGTCATTTTGTAGGGCGCGTTTGGGCCTCCGATGGCAGCCAGGTTTGGAGGAGGGGGCAGCTTTGGTCTGGGAGAAATCCTTGTACTTATGGAATTTTTGTAGGCAAAAGCCCAGGACGGGCCGCAGGCAAGTTAGGCATGTTGGCTTTGAAAGGAGTCACTTTTCCCCAAGAAGCCAAACTCAAGAACCCGCAATGCAGATGTCCTTTTGTAGGGCGCGTTTGGGCCTCTGATGGCAGCCAGGTTTGGAGGAGGGGGCAGCTTTGGTCTGGGAGAAATCCTCGTCCTTATGGAATTTTTGTACTCAAAAGCCCAGGACGGGCCGCAGGCAAGTTAGGCATTTTGGCTCCGAAAGGAAGCACTTTTCCCCAAGAACCCAAACTCAAGAGCCCACTTGGCAGGTGTCATTTTGTAGGGCGCGTTTGGGCCTCCGATGGCAGCCAGGTTTGGAGGAGGGGGCAGCTTTGGTCTGGGAGAAATCCCCGTCCTTATGGAATTTTTGTCTGCAAAAGCCCTGCATGGGCCGCAGGCAAGTTGAGTCCGAAAGGAGTCACTTTTCCCCAAGAAGCCAAACTCAAGAGCCCACTTGGCAGATGTCATTTTGTAGGGCGCGTTTGGGCCTCCGATGGCAGCCAGGTTTGGAGGAGGGGGCAGCTTTGGTCTGGGAGAAATCCTCGTCCTTATGGAATTTTTGTAGGCAAAAGCCCAGGACGGGCCGCAGGCAAGTTGGCTTTGAAAGGAGGCACTTCCACCCGAGAAGCCAAACTCAAGAGCCCACTTGGCAGATGTCATTTTGTAGGGCACGTTTGGGCCTCCGATGGCAGCCAGGTTTGGAGGAGGGGGCAGCTTTGGTCTGGGAGGAATCCTCGTCCTTATGGAATTTTTGTAGCAAAAGCCCGGGACGGGACACAGGCAAGTTGGTTTTGAAAGGAGTCACATTTCCCCAAGAAGCCAAACTCAAGAGCCCACTTGACAGGTGTCATTTTGTAGGGCACGTTTGGGCCTCCGATGGCAGCCAGGTTTGGAGGAGGGGGCAGCTTTGGCCTGGGAGAAATCCTCGTCTTTCTGGAATTTTTGTAGCAAAAGCCCGGGACGGGCCGCAGGCAAGTTAGGCAAGTTGGCTTTGAAAGGAGGCACTTTTCCCCAAGAAGCCAAACTCAAGAACCCTCAATGCAGATGTCATTTTGTAGGGCGCGTTTCGGCCTCCGATGGCAGCCAGGTTTGGAGGAGGGGGCAGCTTTGGTCTGGGAGAAATCCTCGTCCTTATGGAATTTTTGTAGTCTAAAGCCCAGCACGGGCCGCAGGCTAGTTAGGCAAGTTGGCTTTGAAAGGAGGCACTTTTCCGCAAGAAGCCAAACTCAAGAGCCCACTTGGCAGATGTCATTTTGTAGGGCGCGTTTGGGCCTCCGATGGCAGCCAGGTTTGGAGGAGGGGGCAGCTTTGGTCTGGGAGAAATCCTCGTCCTTATGGAATTTTTGTAGGCAAAAGCCCAGGACGGGACGCAGGCAAGTTAGCTTTGAAAGGAGGCACTTCCACCCAAGAAGCCAAACTCAAGAGCCCACTTGGCAGGTGTCATTTTGTAGGGCACGTTTGGGCCTCCGATGGCAGCCAGGTTTGGAGGAGGGGGCAGCTTTGGTCTGGGAGAAATCCTCGTCCTTCTGGAATTTTTGTAGGCAAAAGCCCTGCATGGGCCGCAGGCAAGTTGACTCCGAAAGGAGGCACTTTTCCCCAGGAAGCCAAACTCAAGAACCCTCAATGCAGGTGTCATTTTGTGGGGCGAGTTTGGGCCTCCGATGGCAGCCAGGTTTGGAGGAGGGGGCAGCTTTGGTCTGGGAGAAATCCTCGTCCTTATGGAATTTTTGTAGGCAAATCCCAGGACGGGCCGCAGGCAAGTTGGCTTTGAAAGGAGGTACTTCCACCCAAGAAACCAAACTCAAGAGCCCACTTGGCAGATGTCATTTTGTAGGGCACGTTTGGGCCTCCGATGGCAGCCAGGTTTGGAGGAGGGGGCAGCTTTGGTCTGGGAGAAATCCTCGTCCTTCTGGAATTTTTGTAGGCAAAAGCCCTGCATGGGCCGCAGGCAAGTTGAGTCCGAAAGGAGGCACTTTTCCCCAGAAAGCCAAACTCAAGAGCCCACTTGGCAGATGTCATTTTGTAGGGCGCGTTTGGGCCTCCGATGGCAGCCAAGTTTGGAGGAGGGGGCAGCTTTGGTCTGGGAGGAATCCTCGTCCTTCTGGAATTTTTGTAGCAAAAGCCCGGGACGGGACGCAGGCAAGTTGGTTTTGAAAGGAGTCACTTTTCCCCAAGAAGCCAAACTCAAGAGCCCACTTGGCAGGTGTCATTTTGTAGGGCGCGTTTGGGCCTCCGATGTCAGCCAGGTTTGGAGGAGGGGGCAGCTTTGGTCTGGGAGAAATCCTCGTCCTTATGGAATTTTTGTAGGCAAAAACCCCGCATGGGCCGCAGGCAAGTTAGGCAAGTTGCTTTGAAAGGAGGCACTTTTCCCCAAGAAGCCAAACTCAAGAACCCACAATGCAGATGTCATTTTGTAGGGCGCGTTTGGGCCTCCGATGGCAGCCAGGTTTGGAGGTGGAGGCAGCTTTGGTCTGGGAGAAATCCTCGTCCTTATGGAATTTTTGTAGCAAAAGCCCAGGACGGGCCGCAGGCAAGTTAGGCAATTTGGCTCCGAAAGGAGGCACTTTTCCCCAAGAAGCCAAACTCAGGAGCCCACTTGGCAGATGTCATTTTGTAGGGCGCGTTTGGGCCACCGATGGCAGCTAGGTTTGGAGGAGGGGGCAGCTTTGGTCTGGGAGAAATCCTCGTCCTTATGGAATTTTTGTAGGCAAAAGCCCAGGACGGGCCGCAGGCAAGTTGGATTTGAAAGGAGGCACTTCCACCCAAGAAGCCAAACTCAAGAGCCCACTTGGCAGATGTCATTTTGTAGGGCGCGTTTGGGCCTCTGATGGCAGCCAGGTTTGGAGGAGGGGGCAGCTTTGGTCTGGGAGAAATCCTCGTCCTTCTGGAATTTTTGGAGGCAAAAGCCCTGCATGGGCCGCAGGCAAGTTGACTCCGAAAGGAGGCACTTTTCCCCAGGAAGCCAAACTCAAGAACCCTCAATGCAGGTGTCATTTTGTGGGGCGCGTTTGGGCCTCTGATGGCAGCCAGGTTTGGAGGAGGGGGCAGCTTTGGTCTGGGAGAAATCCTCGTCCTTATGGAATTTTTGTAGTCTAAAGCCCAGCACGGGCCGCAGGCTAGTTTGGCAAGTTGGCTTTGAAAGGAGGCACTTTCCCCCAAGAAGCCAAACTCAAGAGCCCACTTGGCAGATGTCATTTTGTAGGGCGCGTTTGGGCCTCCAATGGCAGCCAGGTTTGGTGGAGGGGGCAGCTTTGGTCTGGGAGAAATCCTCGTCCTTATGGAATTTTTGTAGGCAAAAGCCCAGCACGGGCCGCAGGCAAGTTGGCTTTGAAAGGAGGTACTTCCACCCAAGAAGCCAAACTCAAGAGCCCACTTGGCAGATGTCATTTTGTAGGGCACGTTTGGGCCTCCGATGGCAGCCAGGTTTGGAGGAGGGGGCAGCTTTGGTCTGGGAGAAATCCTCGTCCTTATGGAATTTTTGTAGCAAAAGCCCGGGACGGGATGCAGGCAAGTTGGTTTTGAAAGGAGTCACTTTTCCCCAAGAAGCCAAACTCAAGTGCCCACTTGGCAGGTGTCATTTTGTAGGGCGCGTTTGGGCCTCCGATGGCAGCCAGGTTTGGAGGAGGGGGCAGCTTTGGTCTGGGAGAAATCCTCGTCCTTATGGAATTTTTGTAGGCAAAAACCCCGCATGGGCCGCAGGCAAGTTAGGCAAGTTGGCTTTGAAAGGAGGCACTTTTCCCCAAGAAGCCAAACTCAAGAACCCACAATGCAGATGTCATTTTGTAGGGCGCGTTTCGGCCTCCGATGGCAGCCAGGTTTGGAGGAGGGGGCAGCTTTGGTCTGGGAGAAATCCTCATCCTTATGGAATTTTTGTAGGCAAAAGCCCAGCATGGGCCGCAGGCTAGTTAGGCAAGTTGGCTTCGAAAGGAGGCACTTTTCCCCAAGAAGCCAAACTCAAGAGCCCACTTGGCAGGTGTCATTTTGTAGGGCACGTTTGGGCCTCCGATGGCAGCCAGGTTTGGAGGAGGGGGCAGCTTTGGTCTGGGAGAAATCCTCGTCCTTATGGAATTTTTGTAGTCTAAAGCCCAGCACGGGCTGCAGGCAAGTTGGCTTTGAAAGGAGGCACTTTTCCCCAAGAAGCCAAACTCAAGAGCCCACTTGGCAGGTGTCATTTTGTAGGGCACCTTTGGGCCTCCGATGGCAGCCAGGTTTGGAGGAGGGGGCAGCTTTGGCCTGGGAGAAATCCTCTTCCTTCTGGAATTTTTGGAGGCAAAAGCCCAGGACGGGGCGCAGGCAAGTTAGGCAAGTTGGCTCCGAAAGGAGGCACTTTTCCCCAAGAAGCCAAACTCAAGATCCCTCAATGCAGATGTCATTTTGTGGGGCGCGTTTGGGCCTCTGATGGCAGCCAGGTTTGGAGGAGGGGGCAGCTTTGGTCTGGGAGAAATCCTCGTCCTTATGGAATTTTTGTAGTCTAAAGCCCAGCACGGGGCGCAGGATAGTTAGGCAAGTTGGCTTTGAAAGGAGGCACTTTTCCGCAAGAAGCCAAACTCAAGAGCCCACTTGGCAGATGTCATTTTGTAGGGCGCGTTTGGGCCTCCGATGGCAGCCAGGTTTGGAGGAGGGGGCAGCTTTGGTCTGGGAGAAATCCTCGTCCTTATGGAATTTTTGTCGGCAAAAGCCCTGCATGGGCCGCAGGCAAGTTGACTCCGAAAGGAGGCACTTTTCCCCAGGAAGCCAAAATCAAGAACCCTCAATGCAGGTGTCATTTTGTAGGGCGCGTTTGGTCCTCCGATGGCAGCCAGGTTTGGAGGAGGGGGCAGCTTTGGTCTGGGAGAAATCCTCGTCCTTATGGAATTTTTGTAGTCTAAAGCCCAGCACGGGCCGCAGGCTAGTTAGGCAAGTTGGCTTTGAAAGGAGGCACTTTTCCCCAAGAAGCCAAACTCAAGAGCCCACTTGGCAGATGTCATTTTGTAGGGCGCGTTTGGGCCTCCGATGGCAGCCAGGTTTGGAGGAGGGGGCAGCTTTGGTCTGGGAGGAATCCTCGTCCTTATGGAATTTTTGTAGGCAACAGCCCAGGAAGGGCCGCAGGCAAGTTGGCTTTGAAAGGAGGTACTTCCACCCAAGAAGCCAAACTCAAGAGCCCACTTGGTAGATGTCATTTTGTAGGGCGCGTTTGGGCCTCCGATGGCAGCCAGGTTTGGAGGAGGGGGCAGCTTTGGTCTGGGAGAAATCCTCGTCCTTATGGAATTTTTTTAGCAAAAGCCCGGGACGGGACGCAGGCAAGTTGGTTTTGAAAGGAGTCACTTTTCCCCAAGAAGCCAAACTCAAGAGCCCACTTGGCAGGTGTCATTTTGTAGGGCGCGTTTGGGCCTCCGATGTCAGCCAGGTTTGGAGGAGGGGGCAGCTTTGGTCTGGGAGAAATCCTCGTCCTTATGGAATTTTTGTAGGCAAAAACCCCGCATGGGCCGCAGGCAAGTTAGGCAAGTTGGCTTTGAAAGGAGGCACTTTTCCCCAAGAAGCCAAACTCAAGAACTCACAATGCAGATGTCATTTTGTAGGGCGCGTTTGGGCCTCCGATGGCAGCCAGGTTTGGAGGAGGGGGCAGCTTTGGTCTGGGAGAAATCCTCGTCCTTATGGAATTTTTGTAGCAAAAGCCCAGGACGGGCCGCAGGCAAGTAAGGCAAGTTGGCTCCGTAAGGAGGCACTTTTCCCCAAGAAGCCAAACTCAAGAACCCTCAATGCAGATGTCATTTTGTGGGGCGCGTTTGGGCCTCCGATGGCAGCCAGGTTTGGAGGAGGGGGCAGCTTTGGTCTGGGAGAAATCCTCGTCCTTATGGAATTTTTGTAGTCTAAAGCCCAGCACGGGCTGCAGGCAAGTTGGCTTTGAAAGGAGGCACTTTCCCCCAAGAAGCCAAACTCAGGAGCCCACTTGGCAGATGTCATTTTGTAGGGCGCGTTTGGGCCTCCGATGGCAGCCAGGTTTGGAGGAGGGGGCAGCTTTGGTCTGGGAGAAATCCTTGTACTTATGGAATTTTTGTAGGCAAAAGCCCAGGACGGGCCGCAGGCAAGTTAGGCATGTTGGCTTTGAAAGGAGGCACTTTTCCCCAAGAAGCCAAACTCAAGAACCCGCAATGCAGATGTCCTTTTGTAGGGCGCGTTTGGGCCTCTGATGGCAGCCAGGTTTGGAGGAGGGGGCAGCTTTGGTCTGGGAGAAATCCTCGTCCTTATGGAATTTTTGTACTCAAAAGCCCAGGACGGGCAGCAGGCAAGTTAGGCATTTTGGCTCCGAAAGGAAGCTCTTTTCCCCAAGAACCCAAACTCAAGAGCCCACTTGGCAGGTGTCATTTTGTAGGGCGCGTTTGGGCCTCCGATGGCAGCCAGGTTTGGAGGAGGGGGCAGCTTTGGTCTGGGAGAAATCCCCGTCCTTATGGAATTTTTGTCTGCAAAAGCCCTGCATGGGCCGCAGGCAAGTTGACTCCGAAAGGAGGCACTTTTCCCCAAGAAGCCAAACTCAAGAGCCCACTTGGCAGATGTCATTTTGTAGGGCGCGTTTGGGCCTCCGATGGCAGCCAGGTTTGGAGGAGGGGGCAGCTTTGGTCTGGGAGAAATCCTCGTCCTTATGGAATTTTTGTAGCAAAAGCCCGGGACGGGACGCAGGCAAGTTGGTTTTGAAAGGAGTCACTTTTCCCCAAGAAGCCAAACTCAAGAGCCCACTTGGCAGGTGTCATTTTGTAGGGCACGTTTGGGCCTCGATGGCAGCCAGGTTTGGAGGAGGGGGCAGCTTTGGTCTGGGAGAAATCCTCGTCCTTCTGGAATTTTTGGAGGCAAAAGCCCAGGAAGGGCCGCAGGCAAGTTAGGCAAGTTGGCTCCGAAAGGAGGCACTTTTCCCCAAGAAGCCAAACTCAAGAACCCTCAATGCAGATGTCATTTTGTGGGGCGCGTTTGGGCCTCCGATGGCAGCCAGGTTTGGAGGAGGGGGCAGCTTTGGTCTGGGAGAAATCCTCGTCCATATGGAATTTTTGTAGTCTAAAGCCCAGCACGGGCTGCAGGCAAGTTGGCTCCGAAAGGAGGCACTTTCCCCCAAGAAGCCAAACTCAGGAGCCCACTTGGCAGATGTCATTTTGTAGGGCGCGTTTGGGCCACCGATGGCAGCTAGGTTTGGAGGAGGGGGCAGCTTTGGTCTGGGAGAAATCCTCGTCCTTATGGAATTTTTGTAGGCAAAAGCCCAGAATGGGCTGCAGGCTAGTTAGGCAAGTTGGCTTTGAAAGGAGGCACTTTTCCGCAAGAAGCCAAACTCAAGAGCCCACTTGGCAGATGTCATTTTGTAGGGCGCGTTTGGGCCTCCGATGGCAGCCAGGTTTGGAGGAGGGGGCAGCTTTGGTCTGGGAGAAATCCTCGTCCTTATGGAATTTTTGTAGGCAAAAGCCCAGGACGGGCCGCAGGCAAGTTGGCTTTGAAAGGAGGCACTTTTCCCCAAGAAGCCAAACTCAAGAGCCCACTTGGCAGGTGTCATTTTGTAGGGCACGTTTGGGCCTCCGATGGCAGCCAGGTTTGGAGGACTGGGCAGCTTTGGTCTGGGAGAAATCCTCGTCCTTCTGGAATTTTTGTAGGCAAAAGCTCTGCATGGGCCGCAGGCAAGTTGACTCCGAAAGGAGGCACTTTTCCCCAGGAAGCCAAACTCAAGAACCCTCAATGCAGGTGTCATTTTGTGGGGCGCGTTTGGGCCTCCGATGGCAGCCAGGTTTGGAGGAGGGGGCAGCTTTGGTCTGGGAGAAATCCTCGTCCTTCTGGAATTTTTGGAGGCAAAAGCCCAGGACGGGCCGCCGGCAAGTTAGGCATGTTGGCTCCGAAAGGAGGCACTTTTCCCCAAGAAGCCAAACTCAAGAGCCCACTTGGCAGATGTCATTTTGTGGGGCGCGTTTGGGCCTCTGATGGCAGCCAGGTTTGGAGGAGGGGGCAGATTTGGTCTGGGAGAAATCCTCGTCCTTATGGAATTTTTGTAGTCTAAAGCCCAGCACGGGCCGCAGGCTAGTTAGGCAAGTTGGCTTTGAAAGGTGGCACTTTTCCGCAAGAAGCCAATCTCAAGAGACCACTTGGCAGATGTCATTTTGTAGGGCGCGTTTGGGCCTCCGATGGCAGCCAGGTTTGGAGGAGGGGGCAGCTTTGGTCTGGGAGAAATCCTCGTCCTTATGGAATTTTTGTAGGCAAAAGCCCAGGACGGGCCGCAGGCAAGTTGGCTTTGAAAGGAGGCACTTCCACCCAAGAAGCCAAACTCAAGAGCCCACTTGGCAGGTGTCATTTTGTAGGGCACGTTTGGGCCTCCGATGGCAGCCAGGTTTGGAGGAGGGGGCAGCTTTGGTCTGGGAGAAATCCTCGTCCTTCTGGAATTTTTGTAGGCAAAAGCCCTGCATGGGCCGCAGGCAAGTTGACTCCGAAAGGAGGCACTTTTCCCCAGGAAGCCAAACTCAGAACCCTCAATGCAGGTGTCATTTTGTGGGGCGCGTTTGGGCCTCCGATGGCAGCCAGGTTTGGAGGAGGGGGCAGCTTTGGTCTGGGAGAAATCCTCGTCCTTATGGAATTTTTGTAGGCAAAAGCCCAGGACGGGCCGCAGGCAAGTTAGGCAAGTTGGCTTTGAAAGGAGGCACTTTCCCCCAAGAAGCCAAACTCAAGAGCCCACTTGGCAGATGTCATTTTGTGGGGCGCGTTTGGGCCTCCAATGGCAGCCAGGTTTGGAGGAGGGGGCAGCTTTGGTCTGGGAGAAATCCTCGTCCTTATGGAATTTTTGTAGGCAAAAGCCCAGGACGGGCCGCAGGCAAGTTGGCTTTGAAAGGAGGTACTTCCACCCAAGAAGCCAAACTCAAGAGCCCACTTGGCAGGTGTCATTTTGTAGGGCACGTTTGGGCCTCCGATGGCAGCCAGGTTTGGAGGATGGGGCAGCTTTGGTCTGGGAGAAATCCTCGTCCTTATGGAATTTTTGTAGGCAAAAGCCCAGCACGGGCCGCAGGCAAGTTGGCTTTGAAAGGAGGCACTTCCACCCAAGAAGCCAAACTCAAGAGCCCACTTGGCAGATGTCATTTTGTAGGGCACGTTTGGGCCTCCGATGGCAGCCAGGTTTGGAGGAGGGGGCAGCTTTGGTCTGGGAGAAATCCTCGTCCTTATGGAATTTTTGGAGGCAAAAGCCCGGGACGGGACACAGGCAAGTTGGTTTTGAAAGGAGTCACTTTTCCCCAAGAAGCCAAACTCAAGAGCCCACTTGGCAGGTGTCATTTTGTAGGGCACGTTTGGGCCTCTGATGGCAGCCAGGTTTGGCGGAGGGGGCAGCTTTGGCCTGGGAGAAATCCTCGTCCTTATGGAATTTTTGTAGGCAAAAACCCCGCATGGGCCGCAGGCAAGTTAGGCAAGTTGGCTCCGAAAGGAGGCACTTTTCCCCAAGAAGCCAAACTGAAGAACCCTCAATGCAGATGTCATTTTGTGGGGCACGTTTGGGCCTCCGATGGCAGCCAGGTTTGGAGGAGGGGGCAGCTTTGGTCTGGGAGAAATCCTCGTCCTTATGGAATTTTTGTAGCAAAAGCCCGGGACGGGATACAGGCAAGTTGGTTTTGAAAGGAGTCACTTTTCCCCAAGAAGCCAAACTCAAGAGCCCACTTGGCAGGTGTCATTTTGTAGGGCACGTTTGGGCCTCCGATGGCAGCCAGGTTTGGAGGAGGGGGCAGCTTTGGTCTGGGAGAAATCCTCGTCCTTATGGAATTTTTGGAGGCAAAAGCCCAGGACAGGCCGCAGGCAAGTTAGGCAAGTTGGCTCCGAAAGGAGGCACTTTTCCCCAAGAAGCCAAACTCAAGAACCCTCAATGCAGATGTCATTTTGTGGGGCGCGTTTGGGCCTCCGATGGCAGCCAGGTTTGGAGGAGGGGGCAGCTTTGGTCTGGGAGAAATCCTCGTCCTTATGGAATTTTTGTAGGCAAAAGCCCACCACGGGCCGCAGGCTAGTTAGGCAAGTTGGCTTTGAAAGGAGGCACTTTTCCGCAAGAAGCCAAACTCAAGAGCCCACTTGGCAAATGTCATTTTGTAGGGCGCGTTTGGGCCTCCGATGGCAGCCAGGTTTGGAGGAGGGGGCAGCTTTGGTCTGGGAGAAATCCTCGTCCTTATGGAATTTTTGTAGTCTAAAGCCCACCACGGGCCGCAGGCAAGTTGGCTTTGAAAGGAGGCACTTCCACCCAAGAAGCCAAACTCAAGAGCCCACTTGGCAGGTGTCATTTTGTAGGGCACGTTTGGGCCTCCGATGGCAGCCAGGTTTGGAGGAGGGGGCAGCTTTGGTCTGGGAGAAATCCTCGTCCTTCTGGAATTTTTGTAGGCAAAAGCCCTGCATGGGCCGCAGGCAAGTTGACTCCGAAAGGAGGCACTTTTCCCCAGGAAGCCAAACTCAGAACCCTCAATGCAGGTGTCATTTTGTGGGGCGCGTTTGGGCCTCCGATGGCAGCCAGGTTTGGAGGAGGGGGCAGCTTTGGTCTGGGAGAAATCCTCGTCCTTCTGGAATTTTTGTAGGCAAAAGCCCAGGACGGGCCGCAGGCAAGTTAGGCAAGTTGGCTCCGAAAGGAGGCACTTTTCCCCAAGAAGCCAAACTCAAGAGCCCACTTGGCAGATGTCATTTTGTGGGGCGCATTTGGGCCTCTGATGGCAGGCAGGTTTGGAGGAGGGGGCAGCTTTGGTCTGGGAGAAATCCTCGTCCTTATGGAATTTTTGTAGTCTAAAGCCCAGGACGGGCCGCAGGCTAGTTAGGCAAGTTGGCTTTGAAAGGAGGCACTTTCCCCCAAGAAGCCAAACTCAAGAGCCCACTTGGCAGATGTCATTTTGTAGGGCGCGTTTGGGCCTCCAATGGCAGCCAGGTTTGGAGGAGGGGGCAGCTTTGGTCTGGGAGAAATCCTCGTCCTTATGGAATTTTTGTAGGCAAAAGCCCAGGACGGGCCGCAGGCAAGTTGGCTTTGAAAGGAGGTACTTCCACCCAAGAAGCCAAACTCAAGAGCCCACTTGGCAGGTGTCATTTTGTAGGGCACGTTTGGGCCTCCGATGGCAGCCAGGTTTGGAGGAGGGGGCAGCTTTGGTCTGGGAGAAATCCTCGTCCTTCTGGAATTTTTGGAGGCAAAAGCCCTGCATGGGCCGCAGGCAAGTTGACTCCGAAAGGAGGCACTTTTCCCCAGGAAGCCAAACTCAAGAACCCTCAATGCAGGTGTCATTTTGTGGGGCGCGTTTGGGCCTCCGATGGCAGCCAGGTTTGGAGGAGGGGGCAGCTTTGGTCTGGGAGAAATCCTCGTCCTTCTGGAATTTTTGGAGGGAAAAGCCCAGGACGGGCTGCAGGCAAGTTAGGCAATTTGGCTCCGAAAGGAGGCAATTTTCCCCAAGAAGCCAAACTCAAGAGCCCACTTGGCAGATGTCATTTTGTAGGGCGCGTTTGGGCCTCTGATGGCAGCCAGGTTTGGAGGAGGGGGCAGCTTTGGTCTGGGAGAAATCCTCGTCCTTATGGAATTTTTGTAGGCAAAAGCCCAGCACAGGCCGCAGGCTAGTTAGGCAAGTTGGCTCCGAAAGGAGGCACTTTTCCCCAAGAAGCCAAACTCAAGAGCCCACTTGGCAAATGTCATTTTGTAGGGCGCGTTTGGGCCTCCGATGGCAGCCAGGTTTGGCGGAGGGGGCAGCTTTGGTCTGGGAGGAATCCTCGTCCTTATGGAATTTTTGTAGCAAACGTCCGGGACGGGACGCAGGCAAGTTGGTTTTGAAAGGAGTCACTTTTCCCCAAGAAGCCAAACTCAAGAGCCCACTTGGCAGATGTCATTTTGTAGGGCGCGTTTGGGCCTCCGATGGCAGCCAGGTTTGGAGGAGGGAGCAGCTTTGGTCTGGGAGAAATCCTTGTCCTTATGGAATTTTTGTAGGCAAAAGCCCAGGACTGGCCGCAGGCAAGTTAGGCAAGTTGGCTTTGAAAGGAGGCACTTTTCCCCAAGAAGCCAAACTCAAGAGCCCACTTGGCAGGTGTCATTTTGTAGGGCGCGTTTGGGCCTCCGATGGCAGCCAGGTTTGGAGGAGGGGGCAGCTTTGGTCTGGGAGAAATCCTCGTCCTTCTGGAATTTTTGTACTCAAAAGCCCAGGACGGGCCGCAGGCAAGTTAGGCAAGTTGGCTCCGAAAGGAGGCACTTTTCCCCAAGAAGCCAAACTCAAGAACCCACAATGCAGATGTCATTTTGTAGGGCGCGTTTGGGCCTCCGATGGCAGCCAGGTTTGGAGGAGGGGGCAGCTTTGTTCTGGGAGAAATCCTCGTCCTTATGGAATTTTTGTAGGCAAAAGCCCTGCATGGGCCGCAGGCTAGTTAGGCAAGTTGGCTTTGAAAGGAGGCACTTTTCCGCAAGAAGCCAAACTCAAGAGCCCACTTGGCAAATGTCATTTTGTAGGGCGCGTTTGGGCCTCCGATGGCAGCCAGGTTTGGAGGAGGGGGCAGCTTTGGTCTGGGAGAAATCCTCGTCCTTATGGAATTTTTGTAGTCTAAAGCCCACCACGGGCCGCAGGCAAGTTGGCTTTGAAAGGAGGCACTTCCACCCAAGAAGCCAAACTGAAGAGCCCACTTGGCAGGTGTCATTTTGTAGGGCACGTTTGGGCCTCCGATGGCAGCCAGGTTTGGAGGAGGGGGCAGCTTTGGTCTGGGAGAAATCCTCGTCCTTCTGGAATTTTTGTAGGCAAAAGCCCTGCATGGGCCGCAGGCAAGTTGACTCCGAAAGGAGGCACTTTTCCCCAGGAAGCCAAACTCAAGAACCCTCAATGCAGGTGTCATTTTGTGGGGCGCGTTTGGGCCTCCGATGGCAGCCAGGTTTGGAGGAGGGGGCAGCTTTGGTCTGGGAGAAATCCTCGTCCTTCTGGAATTTTTGGAGGCAAAAGCCCAGGACGGGCTGCAGGCAAGTTAGGCAATTTGGCTCCGAAAGGAGGCACTTTTCCCCAAGAAGCCAAACTCAAGAGCCCACTTGGCAGATGTCATTTTGTAGGGCGCGTTTGGGCCTCTGATGGCAGCCAGGTTTGGAGGAGGGGGCAGCTTTGGTCTGGGAGAAATCCTCGTCCTTATGGAATTTTTGTAGGCAAAAGCCCAGCACAGGCCGCAGGCTAGTTAGGCAAGTTGGCTCCGAAAGGAGGCACTTTTCCCCAAGAAGCCAAACTCAAGAGCCCACTTGGCAGGTGTCATTTTGTAGGGCGCGTTTGGGCCTCCGATGGCAGCCAGGTTTGGCGGAGGGGGCAGCTTTGGTCTGGGAGGAATCCTCGTCCTTATGGAATTTTTGTAGCAAACGTCCGGGACGGGACGCAGGCAAGTTGGTTTTGAAAGGAGTCACTTTTCCCCAAGAAGCCAAACTCAAGAGCCCACTTGGAAGATGTCATTTTGTAGGGCGCGTTTGGGCCTCCGATGGCAGCCAGGTTTGGAGGAGGGAGCAGCTTTGGTCTGGGAGAAATCCTTGTCCTTATGGAATTTTTGTAGGCAAAAGCCCAGGACTGGCCGCAGGCAAGTTAGGCAAGTTGGCTTTGAAAGGAGGCACTTTTCCCCAAGAAGCCAAACTCAAGAGCCCACTTGGCAGGTGTCATTTTGTAGGGCGCGTTTGGGCCTCCGATGGCAGCCAGGTTTGGAGGAGGGGGCAGCTTTGGTCTGGGAGAAATCCTCGTCCTTCTGGAATTTTTGTACTCAAAAGCCCAGGACGGGCCGCAGGCAAGTTAGGCAAGTTGGCTCCGAAAGGAGGCACTTTTCCCCAAGAAGCCAAACTCAAGAACCCACAATGCAGATGTCATTTTGTAGGGCGCGTTTGGGCCTCCGATGGCAGCCAGGTTTGGAGGAGGGGGCAGCTTTGTTCTGGGAGAAATCCTCGTCCTTATGGAATTTTTGTAGGCAAAAGCCCTGCATGGGCCGCAGGCTAGTTAGGCAAGTTGGCTTTGAAAGGAGGCACTTTTCCCCAAGAAGCCAAACTCAAGAACCCTCAATGCAGATGTCATTTTGTGGGGCGCGTTTGGGCCTCCGATGGCAGCCAGGTTTGGAGGAGGGGGCAGCTTTGGTCTGGGAGAAATCCTCGTCCTTATGGAATTTTTGTAGTCTAAAGCCCAGCACGGGCCGCAGGCTAGTTAGGCAAGTTGGCTTTGAAAGGAGGCACTTTTCCGCAAGAAGCCAAACTCAAGAGCCCACTTGGCAGATGTCATTTTGTAGGGCGCGTTTGGGCCTCCGATGGCAGCCAGGATTGGAGGTGGGGGCAGCTTTGGTCTGGGAGAAATCCTCGTCCTTATGGAATTTTTGTAGTCTAAAGCCCAGCACGGGCCGCAGGCAAGTTGGCTTTGAAAGGAGGCACTTCCACCCAAGAAGCCAAACTCAAGAGCCCACTTGGCAGGTGTCATTTTGTAGGGCACGTTTGGGCCTCCGATGGCAGCCAGGTTTGGAGGAGGGGGCAGCTTTGGTCTGGGAGAAATCCTCGTCCTTCTGGAATTTTTGTAGGCAAAAGCCCTGCATGGGCCGCAGGCAAGTTGACTCCGAAAGGAGGCACTTTTCCCCAGGAAGCCAAACTCAAGAACCCTCAATGCAGGTGTCATTTTGTGGGGCGCGTTTGGGCCTCCGATGGCAGCCAGGTTTGGAGGAGGGGGCAGCTTTGGTCTGGGAGAAATCCTCGTCCTTATGGAATTTTTGTAGTCTAAAGCCCAGCACGGGCTGCAGGCAAGTTGGCTTTGAAAGGAGGTACTTCCACCCAAGAAGCCAAACTCAGGAGCCCACTTGGCAGATGTCATTTTGTAGGGCGCGTTTGGGCCTCCGATGGCAGCCAGGTTTGGAGGAGGGGGCAGCTTTGGTCTGGGAGAAATCCTCGTCCTTATGGAATTTTTGTAGGCAAAAGCCCAGGACGGGCCGCAGGCAAGTTGGCTTTGAAAGGACGTACTTCCACCCAAGAAGCCAAACTCAAGAGCCCACTTGGCAGGTGTCATTTTGTAGGGCACGTTTGGGCCTCCAATGGTAGCCAGGTTTGGAGGAGGGGGCAGCTTTGGTCTGGGAGAAATCCTCGTCCTTCTGGAATTTTTGGAGGCAAAAGCCCAGCACGGGCCGCAGGCTAGTTAGGCAAGTTGGCTCCGAAAGGAGGCACTTTTCCCCAGAAAGCCAAACTCAAGAGCCCACTTGGCAGATGTCATTTTGTAGGGCGCGTTTGGGCCTCCGATGGCAGCCAGGTTTGGAGGAGGGGGCAGCTTTGGTCTGGGAGGAATCCTCGTCCTTATGGAATTTTTGTAGCAAAAGCCCAGGACGGGACGCAGGCAAGTTGGTTTTGAAAGGAGTCACTTTTCCCCAAGAAGCCAAACTCAAGAGCCGACTTGGCAGGTGTCATTTTGTAGGGCACGTTTGGGCCTCCGATGTCAGCCAGGTTTTTTTAGGAGGGGGCAGCTTTGGTCTGGGAGAAATCCTCGTCCTTATGGAATTTTTGTAGGCAAAAACCCCACTTGGGCCGCAGGCAAGTTAGGCAAGTTGACTCCGAAAGGAGGCACTTTTCCCCAAGAAGCCAAACTCAAGAACCCTCAATGCAGATGTCATTTTGTGGGGCGCGTTTGGGCCTCCGATGGCAGCCAGGTTTGGAGGAGGGGGCAGCTTTGGTCTGGGAGAAATCCTCGTCCTTATGGAATTTTTGTAGTCTAAAGCCCAGCACGGGCCGCAGGCTAGTTAGGCAAGTTGGCTTTGAAAGGAGGCACTTTTCCGCAAGAAGCCAAACTCAAGAGCCCACTTGGCAGATGTCATTTTGTAGGGCGCGTTTGGGCCTCCGATGGCAGCCAGGATTGGAGGTGGGGGCAGCTTTGGTCTGGGAGAAATCCTCGTCCTTATGGAATTTTTGTAGGCAAAAGCCCAGGACGGGCCGCAGGCAAGTTGGCTTTGAAAGGAGGCACTTCCACCCAAGAAGCCAAACTCAAGAGCCCACTTGGCAGGTGTCATTTTGTAGGGCACGTTTGGGCCTCCAATGGCAGCCAGGTTTGGAGGAGGGGGCAGCTTTGGTCTGGGAGAAATCCTCGTCCTTATGGAATTTTTGTAGGCAAAAGCCCAGCACGGGCCGCAGGCTAATTAGGCAAGTTGGCTCCGAAAGGAGGCACTTTTCCCCAAGAAGCCAAAGTCAAGAGCCCACTTGGCAGGTGTCATTTTGTAGGGCGCGTTTGGGCCTCCGATGGCAGCCAGGTTTGGAGGAGGGGGCAGCTTTGGTCTGGGAGAAATCCTCGTCCTTATGGAATTTTTGGAGGCAAAAGCCCTGCATGGGCCGCCGGCAAGTTGACTCCGAAAGGAGGCACTTTTCCCCAAGAAGCCAAACTCAAGAGCCCGCTTGGCAGATGTCATTTTGTAGGGCGCGTTTGGGCCTCCGATGGCAGCCAGGTTTGGCGGAGGGGGCAGCTTTGGTCTGGGAGGAATCCTCGTCCTTATGGAATTTTTGTAGGCAAAAGCCCTGCATGGGCCGCCGGCAAGTTGACTCCGAAAGGAGTCACTTTTCCCCAAGAAGCCAAACTCAAGAGCCCACTTGGCAGGTGTCATTTTGTAGGGCGCGTTTGGGCCTCCGATGGCAGCCAGGTTTGGAGGAGGGGGCAGCTTTGGTCTGGGAGAAATCCTCGTCCTTATGGAATTTTTGGAGGCAAAACAGCTGCATGAGCCGCAGGCAAGTTGACTCCGAAAGGAGGCACTTTTCCCCAGAAAGCCAAACTCAAGAGCCCACTTGGCAGATGTCATTTTGTAGGGCGCGTTTGGGCCTCCGATGGCAGCCAGGTTTGGAGGAGGGGGCAGCTTTGGTCTGGGAGGAATCCTCGTCCTTATGGAATTTTTGTAGCAAAAGCCCGGGACGGGACGCAGGCAAGCTGGTTTTGAAAGGAGTCACTTTTCCCCAAGAAGCCAAACTCAAGAGCCCACTTGGCAGGTGTCATTTTGTAGGGCGCGTTTGGGCCTCCGATGGCAGCCAGGTTTGGAGGAGGGGGCAGCTTTGGTCTGGGAGAAATCCTCGTCCTTATGGAATTTTTGTAGGCAAAAACCCCGCATGGGCCGCAGGCAAGTTAGGCAAGTTGACTCCGTAAGGAGGCACTTTTCCCCAAGAAGCCAAACTCAAGAACCCTCAATGCAGATGTCATTTTGTGGGGCGCGTTTGGGCCTCCGATGGCAGCCAGGTTTGGAGGAGGGGGCAGCTTTGGTCTGGGAGAAATCCTCGTCCTTATGGAATTTTTGTAGTCTAAAGCCCAGCACGGGCCGCAGGCTAGTTAGGCAAGTTGGCTTTGAAAGGAGGCACTTTTCCGCAAGAAGCCAAACTCAAGAGCCCACTTGGCAGATGTCATTTTGTAGGGCGCGTTTGGGCCTCCGATGGCAGCCAGGTTTGGAGGAGGGGGCAGCTTTGGTCTGGGAGAAATCCTCGTCCTTATGGAATTTTTGGAGGCAAAAGCCCAGGACGGGCCGCAGGCAAGTTGGCTTTGAAAGGAGGCACTTCCACCCAAGAAGCCAAACTCAAGAGCCCACTTGGCAGGTGTCATTTTGTAGGGCACGTTTGGGCCTCCGATGGCAGCCAGGTTTGGAGGAGGGGGCAGCTTTGGTCTGGGAGAAATCCTCGTCCTTATGGAATTTTTGTAGGCAAAAGCCCTGCATGGGCCGCAGGCAAGTTGACTCCGAAAGGAGGCACTTTTCCGCAAGAAGCCAAACTCAAGAACCCTCAATGCAGGTGTCATTTTGTGGGGCGCGTTTGGGCCTCCGATGGCAGCCAGGTTTGGAGGAGGGGGCAGCTTTGGTCTGGGAGAAATCCTCGTCCTTATGGAATTTTTGTAGGCAAAAGCCCAGGACGGGCCGCAGGCAAGTTGGCTTTGAAAGGAGGTACTTCCACCCAAGAAGCCAAACTCAAGAGCCCACTTGGCAGATGTCATTTTGTAGGGCACGTTTCGGCCTCCGATGGCAGCCAGGTTTGGAGGAGGGGGCGGCTTTGGTCTGGGAGAAATCCTCGTCCTTCTGGAATTTTTGTAGGCAAAAGCCCTGCATGGGCCGCAGGCAAGTTGACTCCGAAAGGAGGCACATTTCCCCAAGAAGCCAAACTCAAGAGCCCACAATGCAGATGTCATTTTGTAGGGCGCGTTTGGGCCTCCGATGGCAGCCAGGTTTGGAGGAGGGGGCAGCTTTTGTCTGGGAGGAATCCTCGTCCTTATGGAATTTTTGTAGCAAAAGCCCGGGACGGGACGCAGGCAAGTTGGTTTTGAAAGGAGTCACTTTTCCCCAAGAAGCCAAACTCAAGAGCCCACTTGGCAGGTGTCATTTTGTAGGGCGCGTTTGGGCCTCCGATGGCAGCCAGGTTTGGAGGAGGGGGCAGCTTTGGTCTGGGAGAAATCCTCGTCCTTCTGGAATTTTTGTAGGCAAAAGCCCTGCATGGGCCGCAGGCAAGTTGACTCCGAAAGGAGGCACTTTTCCCCAGGAAGCCAAACTCAAGAACCCTCAATGCAGGTGTCATTTTGTGGGGCGCGTTTGGGCCTCCGATTGCAGCCAGGTTTGGAGGAGGGGGCAGCTTTGGTCTGGGAGAAATCCTCGTCCTTATGGAATTTTTGTAGTCTAAAGCCCAGCACGGGCTGCAGGCAAGTTGGCTTTGAAAGGAGGTACTTCCACCCAAGAAGCCAAACTCAGGAGCCCACTTGGCAGATGTCATTTTGTAGGGCGCGTTTGGGCCTCCGATGGCAGCCAGGTTTGGAGGAGGGGGCAGCTTTGGTCTGGGAGAAATCCTCGTCCTTATGGAATTTTTGGAGGCAAAAGCCCAGGACGGGCCGCAGGCAAGTTGGCTTTGAAAGGAGGCACTTCCACCCAAGAAGCCAAACTCAAGAGCCCACTTGGCAGGTGTCATTTTGTAGGACACTTTTGGGCCTCCAATGGCAGCCAGGTTTGGAGGAGGGGGCAGCTTTGGTCTGGGAGAAATCCTCGTCCTTATGGAATTTTTGTAGGCAAAAGCCCAGCACGGGCCGCAGGCTAATTAGGCAAGTTGGCTCCGAAAGGAGGCACTTTTCCCCAAGAAGCCAAAGTCAAGAGCCCACTTGGCAGGTGTCATTTTGTAGGGCGCGTTTGGGCCTCCGATGGCAGCCAGGTTTGGAGGAGGGGGCAGCTTTGGTCTGGGAGAAATCCTCGTCCTTATGGAATTTTTGGAGGCAAAAGCCCTGCATGGGCCGCCGGCAAGTTGACTCCGAAAGGAGGCACTTTTCCCCAAGAAGCCAAACTCAAGAGCCCGCTTGGCAGATGTCATTTTGTAGGGCGCGTTTGGGCCTCCGATGGCAGCCAGGTTTGGCGGAGGGGGCAGCTTTGGTCTGGGAGGAATCCTCGTCCTTATGGAATTTTTGTAGGCAAAAGCCCTGCATGGGCCGCCGGCAAGTTGACTCCGAAAGGAGTCACTTTTCCCCAAGAAGCCAAACTCAAGAGCCCACTTGGCAGGTGTCATTTTGTAGGGCGCGTTTGGGCCTCCGATGGCAGCCAGGTTTGGAGGAGGGGGCAGCTTTGGTCTGGGAGAAATCCTCGTCCTTATGGAATTTTTGTAGGCAAAACCCCTGCATGAGCCGCAGGCAAGTTGACTCCGAAAGGAGGCACTTTTCCCCAGAAAGCCAAACTCAAGAGCCCACTTGGCAGATGTCATTTTGTAGGGCGCGTTTGGGCCTCCGATGGCAGCCAGGTTTGGAGGAGGGGGCAGCTTTGGTCTGGGAGGAATCCTCGTCCTTATGGAATTTTTGTAGCAAAAGCCCGGGACGGGACGCAGGCAAGTTGGTTTTGAAAGGAGTCACTTTTCCCCAAGAAGCCAAACTCAAGAGCCCACTTGGCAGGTGTCATTTTGTAGGGCGCGTTTGGGCCTCCGATGGCAGCCAGGTTTGGAGGAGGGGGCAGCTTTGGTCTGGGAGAAATCCTCGTCCTTATGGAATTTTTGTAGGCAAAAACCCCGCATGGGCCGCAGGCAAGTTAGGCAAGTTGACTCCGTAAGGAGGCACTTTTCCCCAAGAAGCCAAACTCAAGAACCCTCAATGCAGATGTCATTTTGTGGGGCGCGTTTGGGCCTCCGATGGCAGCCAGGTTTGGAGGAGGGGGCAGCTTTGGTCTGGGAGAAATCCTCGTCCTTATGGAATTTTTGTAGTCTAAAGCCCAGCACGGGCCGCAGGCTAGTTAGGCAAGTTGGCTTTGAAAGGAGGCACTTTTCCGCAAGAAGCCAAACTCAAGAGCCCACTTGGCAGATGTCATTTTGTAGGGCGCGTTTGGGCCTCCGATGGCAGCCAGGTTTGGAGGAGGGGGCAGCTTTGGTCTGGGAGAAATCCTCGTCCTTATGGAATTTTTGTAGGCAAAAGCCCTGCATGGGCCGCAGGCAAGTTGACTCCGAAAGGAGGCACATTTCCCCAAGAAGCCAAACTCAAGAGCCCACTTGGCAGATGTCATTTTGTAGGGCGCGTTTGGGCCTCCGATGGCAGCCAGGTTTGGAGGAGGGGGCAGCTTTTGTCTGGGAGGAATCCTCGTCCTTATGGAATTTTTGTAGCAAAAGCCCGGGACGGGACGCAGGCAAGTTGGTTTTGAAAGGAGTCACTTTTCCCCAAGAAGCCAAACTCAAGAGCCCACTTGGCAGGTGTCATTTTGTAGGGCGCGTTTGGGCCTCCGATGGCAGCCAGGTTTGGAGGAGGGGGCAGCTTTGGTCTGGGAGAAATCCTCGTCCTTATGGAATTTTTGTAGGCAAAAGCCCAGGACGGGCCGCAGGCAAGTTAGGCAAGTTGCTTTGAAAGGAGGCACTTTTCCCCAAGAAGCCAAACTCAAGAACCCACAATGCAGATGTCATTTTGTAGGGCGCGTTTGGGCCTCCGATGGCAGCCAGGTTTGGAGGAGGGGGCAGCTTTGGTCTGGGAGAAATCCTCGTCCTTCTGGAATTTTTGGAGGCAAAAGCCCGGGACGGGACACAGGCAAGTTGGTTTTCAAAAGAGTCACTTTTCCCCAAGAAGCCAAACTCAAGAGCCCACTTGGCAGGTGTCATTTTGTAGGGCACGTTTGGGCCTCCGATGGCAGCCAGGTTTGGAGGAGGGGGCAGCTTTGGTCTGGGAGAAATCCTCGTCCTTATGGAATTTTTGTAGTCAAAAGCCCAGCACGGGCCGCAGGCTAGTTAGGCAAGTTGGCTTTGAAAGGAGGCACTTTTCCGCAAGAAGCCAAACTCAAGAGCCCACTTGGCAAATGTCATTTTGTAGGGCGCGTTTGGGCCTCCGATGGCAGCCAGGTTTGGAGGAGGGGGCAGCTTTGGTCTGGGAGGAATCCTCGTCCTTATGGAATTTTTGTAGCAAAAGCCCGGGACGGGACGCAGGCAAGTTGGTTTTGAAAGGAGTCACTTTTCCCCAAGAAGCCAAACTCAAGAGCCCACTTGGCAGGTGTCATTTTCTAGGGCGCGTTTGGGCCTCCGATGTCAGCCAGGTTTGGAGGAGGGGGCAGCTTTGGTCTGGGAGAAATCCTCGTCCTTATGGAATTTTTGTAGGCAAAAACCCCGCATGGGCCGCAGGCAAGTTAGGCAAGTTGACTCCGAAAGGAGGCACTTTTCCCCAAGAAGCCAAACTCAAGAACCTTCAATGCAGATGTCATTTTGTGGGGCGCGTTTGGGCCTCCGATGGCAGCCAGGTTTGGAGGAGGGGGCAGCTTTGGTCTGGGAGGAATCCTCGTCCTTATGGAATTTTTGTAGCAAAAGCCCGGGACGGGACACAGGCAAGTTGGTTTTGAAAGGAGTCACATTTCCCCAAGAAGCCAAACTCAAGAGCCCACTTGACAGGTGTCATTTTGTAGGGCACGTTTGGGCCTCCGATGGCAGCCAGGTTTGGAGGAGGGGGCAGCTTTGGCCTGGGAGAAATCCTCGTCTTTCTGGAATTTTTGTAGCAAAAGCCCGGGACGGGCCGCAGGCAAGTTAGGCAAGTTGGCTTTGAAAGGAGGCACTTTTCCCCAAGAAGCCAAACTCAAGAACCCTCAATGCAGATGTCATTTTGTAGGGCGCGTTTCGGCCTCCGATGGCAGCCAGGTTTGGAGGAGGGGGCAGCTTTGGTCTGGGAGAAATCCTCGTCCTTATGGAATTTTTGTAGTCTAAAGCCCAGCACGGGCCGCAGGCTAGTTAGGCAAGTTGGCTTTGAAAGGAGGCACTTTTCCGCAAGAAGCCAAACTCAAGAGCCCACTTGGCAGATGTCATTTTGTAGGGCGCGTTTGGGCCTCCGATGGCAGCCAGGTTTGGAGGAGGGGGCAGCTTTGGTCTGGGAGAAATCCTCGTCCTTATGGAATTTTTGGAGGCAAAAGCCCAGGACGGGCCGCAGGCAAGTTGGCTTTGAAAGGAGGCACTTCCACCCAAGAAGCCAAACTCAAGAGCCCACTTGGCAGATGTCATTTTGTAGGGCACGTTTGGGCCTCCGATGGCAGCCAGGTTTGGAGGAGGGGGCAGCTTTGGTCTGGGAGAAATCCTCGTCCTTCTAGAATTTTTGTAGGCAAAAGCCCTGCATGGGCCGCAGGCAAGTTGACTCCGAAAGGAGGCACTTTTCCCCAGGAAGCCAAACTCAAGAACCCTCAATGCAGGTGTCATTTTGTGGGGCGCGTTTGGGCCTCCGATGGCAGCCAGGTTTGGAGGAGGGGGCAGCTTTGGTCTGGGAGAAATCCTCGTCCTTATGGAATTTTTGTAGGCAAAAGCCCAGGACGGGCCGCAGGCAAGTTGGCTTTGAAAGGAGGTACTTCCACCCAAGAAGCCAAACTCAAGAGCCCACTTGGCAGATGTCATTTTGTAGGGCACGTTTGGGCCTCCGATGGCAGCCAGGTTTGGAGGAGGGGGCAGCTTTGGTCTGGGAGAAATCCTCGTCCTTATGGAATTTTTGTAGGCAAAAGCCCTGCATGGGCCGCAGGCAAGTTGACTCCGAAAGGAGGCACATTTCCCCAGAAAGCCAAACTCAAGAGCCCACTTGGCAGATGTCATTTTGTAGGGCGCGTTTGGGCCTCCGATGGCAGCCAGGTTTGGAGGAGGGGGCAGCTTTGGTCTGGGAGGAATCCTCGTCCTTATGGAATTTTTGTAGCAAAAGCCCGGGACGGGACGCAGGCAAGTTGGTTTTGAAAGGAGTCACTTTTCCCCAAGAAGCCAAACTCAAGAGCCCACTTGGCAGGTGTCATTTTGTAGGGCGCGTTTGGGCCTCCGATGGCAGCCAGGTTTGGAGGAGGGGGCAGCTTTGGTCTGGGAGAAATCCTCGTCCTTATGGAATTTTTGTAGGCAAAAACCCCACATGGGCCGCAGGCAAGTTAGGCAAGTTGCTTTGAAAGGAGGCACTTTTCCCCAAGAAGCCAAACTCAAGAACCCACAATGCAGATGTCATTTTGTAGGGCACGTTTGGGCCTCCGATGGCAGCCAGGTTTGGAGGAGGGGGCAGCTTTGGTCTGGGAGAAATCCTCGTCCTTCTGGAATTTTTGTAGCAAAAGCCCGGGACGGGACACAGGCAAGTTGGTTTTGAAAAGAGTCACTTTTCCCCAAGAAGCCAAACTCAAGAGCCCACTTGGCAGGTGTCATTTTGTAGGGCACGTTTGGGCCTCCGATGGCAGCCAGGTTTGGAGGAGGGGGCAGCTTTGGTCTGGGAGAAATCCTCGTCCTTATGGAATTTTTGTAGTCAAAAGCCCAGCACGGGCCGCAGGCTAGTTAGGCAAGTTGGCTTTGAAAGGAGGCACTTTTCCGCAAGAAGCCAAACTCAAGAGCCCACTTGGCAAATGTCATTTTGTAGGGCGCGTTTGGGCCTCCGATGGCAGCCAGGTTTGGAGGAGGGGGCAGCTTTGGTCTGGGAGGAATCCTCGTCCTTATGGAATTTTTGTAGCAAAAGCCCGGGACGGGACGCAGGCAAGTTGGTTTTGAAAGGAGTCACTTTTCCCCAAGAAGCCAAACTCAAGAGCCCACTTGGCAGGTGTCATTTTGTAGGGCGCGTTTGGGCCTCCGATGTCAGCCAGGTTTGGAGGAGGGGGCAGCTTTGGTCTGGGAGAAATCCTCGTCCTTATGGAATTTTTGTAGGCAAAAACCCCGCATGGGCCGCAGGCAAGTTAGGCAAGTTGACTCCGAAAGGAGGCACTTTTCCCCAAGAAGCCAAACTCAAGAACCCTCAATGCAGATGTCATTTTGTGGGGCGCGTTTGGGCCTCCGATGGCAGCCAGGTTTGGAGGAGGGGGCAGCTTTGGTCTGGGAGAAATCCTCGTCCTTATGGAATTTTTGTAGTCTAAAGCCCAGCAAGGGCCGCAGGCTAGTTAGGCAAGTTGGCTTTGAAAGGAGGCACTTTTCCGCAAGAAGCCAAACTCAAGAGCCCACTTGGCAGATGTCATTTTGTAGGGCGCGTTTGGGCCTCCGATGGCAGCCAGGTTTGGAGGAGGGGGCAGCTTTGGTCTGGGAGAAATCCTCGTCCTTATGGAATTTTTGTAGGCAAAAGCCCAGGACGGGCCGCAGGCAAGTTGGCTTTGAAAGGAGGCACTTCCACCCAAGAAGCCAAACTCAAGAGCCCACTTGGCAGATGTCATTTTGTAGGGCACGTTTGGGCCTCCGATGGCAGCCAGGTTTGGAGGAGGGGGCAGCTTTGGTCTGGGAGAAATCCTCGTCCTTCTGGAATTTTTGTAGGCAAAAGCCCTGCATGGGCCGCAGGCAAGTTGACTCCGAAAGGAGGCACTTTTCCCCAGGAAGCCAAACTCAAGAACCCTCAATGCAGGTGTCATTTTGTGGGGCGCGTTTGGGCCTCCGATGGCAGCCAGGTTTGGAGGAGGGGGCAGCTTTGGTCTGGGAGAAATCCTCGTCCTTATGGAATTTTTGGAGGCAAAAGCCCAGGACGCGCCGCAGGCAAGTTGGCTTTGAAAGGAGGTACTTCCACACAAGAAGCCAAACTCAAGAGCCCACTTGGCAGATGTCATTTTGTAGGGCACGTTTCGGCCTCCGATGGCAGCCAGGTTTGGAGGAGGGGGCAGCTTTGGTCTGGGAGAAATCCTCGTCCTTATGGAATTTTTGTAGGCAAAAGCCCTGCATGGGCCGCAGGCAAGTTGACTCCGAAAGGAGGCACATTTCCCCAGAAAGCCAAACTCAAGAGCCCACTTGGCAGATGTCATTTTGTAGGGCGCGTTTGGGCCTCCGATGGCAGCCAGGTTTGGAGGAGGGGGCAGCTTTGGTCTGGGAGGAATCCTCGTCCTTATGGAATTTTTGTAGCAAAAGCCCGGGACGGGACGCAGGCAAGTTGGTTTTGAAAGGAGTCACTTTTCCCCAGGAAGCCAAACTCAAGAGCCCACTTGGCAGGTGTCATTTTGTAGGGCGCGTTTGGGCCTCCGATGGCAGCCAGGTTTGGAGGAGGGGGCAGCTTTGGTCTGGGAGAAATCCTCGTCCTTATGGAATTTTTGTAGGCAAAAACCCCGCATGGGCCGCAGGCAAGTTAGGCAAGTTGCTTTGAAAGGAGGCACTTTTCCCCAAGAAGCCAAACTCAAGAACCCACAATGCAGATGTCATTTTGTAGGGCGCGTTTGGGCCTCCGATGGCAGCCAGGTTTGGAGGAGGGGGCAGCTTTGGTCTGGGAGAAATCCTCGTCCTTATGGAATTTTTGTAGTCTAAAGCCCGGGACGGGACACAGGCAAGTTGGTTTTGAAAGGAGTCACTTTTCCGCAAGAAGCCAAACTCAAGAGCCCACTTGGCAGGTGTCATTTTGTAGGGCACGTTTGGGCCTCCGATGGCAGCCAGGTTTGGAGGAGGGGGCAGCTTTGGCCTGGGAGAAATCCTCGTCCTTCTGGAATTTTTGGAGGCAAAAGCCCAGGACGGGCCGCAGGCAAGTTAGGCAAGTTGGCTCCGAAAGGAGGCACTTTTCCCCAAGAAGCCAAACTCAAGAACCCTCAATTCAGATGTCATTTTGTGGGGCGCGTTTGGGCCTCCGATGGCAGCCAGGTTTGGAGGAGGGGGCAGCTTTGGTCTGGGAGAAATCCTCGTCCTTATGGAATTTTTGTAGTCAAAAGCCCAGCACGGGCCGCAGGCTAGTTAGGCAAGTTGGCTTTGAAAGGAGGCACTTTTCCGCAAGAAGCCAAACTCAAGAGCCCACTTGGCAAATGTCATTTTGTAGGGCGCGTTTGGGCCTCCGATGGCAGCCAGGTTTGGAGGAGGGGGCAGCTTTGGTCTGGGAGAAATCCTCGTCCTTATGGAATTTTTGGAGGCAAAAGCCCAGGACGGGCCGCAGGCAAGTTGGCTTTGAAAGGAGGCACTTCCACCCAAGAAGCCAAACTCAAGAGCCCACTTGGCAGGTGTCATTTTGTAGGGCACGTTTGGGCCTCCGATGGCAGCCAGGTTTGGAGGAGGGGGCAGCTTTGGTCTGGGAGAAATCCTCGTCCTTCTGGAATTTTTGTAGGCAAAAGCCCTGCATGGGCCGCAGGCAAGTTGACTCCGAAAGGAGGCACTTTTCCCCAGGAAGCCAAACTCAAGAACCCTCAATGCAGGTGTCATTTGGTGGGGCGCGTTTGGGCCTCCGATGGCAGCCAGGTTTGGAGGAGGGGGCAGCTTTGGTCTGGGAGAAATCCTCGTCCTTATGGAATTTTTGTAGGCAAAAGCCCAGGACGGGCCGCAGGCAAGTTGGCTTTGAAAGGACGTACTTCCACCCAAGAAGCCAAACTCAAGAACTCACAATGCAGATGTCATTTTGTAGGGCGCGTTTGGGCCACCGATGGCAGCCAGGTTTGGAGGAGGGGGCAGCTTTGGTCTGGGAGAAATCCTCGTCCTTATGGAATTTTTGTAGGCAAAAGCCCTGCATGGGCCGCAGGCAAGTTGACTCCGAAAGGAGGCACATTTCCCCAGAAAGCCAAACTCAAGAGCCCACTTGGCAGATGTCATTTTGTAGGGCGCGTTTGGGCCTCCGATGGCAGCCAGGTTTGGAGGAGGGGGCAGCTTTGGTCTGGGAGGAATCCTCGTCCTTATGGAATTTTTGTAGCAAAAGCCCGGGACGGGACGCAGGCAAGTTGGTTTTGAAAGGAGTCACTTTTCCCCAAGAAGCCAAACTCAAGAGCCCACTTGGCAGGTGTCATTTTGTAGGGCGCGTTTGGGCCTCCGATGGCAGCCAGGTTTGGAGGAGGGGGCAGCTTTGGTCTGGGAGAAATCCTCGTCCTTCTGGAATTTTTGTAGGCAAAAGCCCTGCATGGGCCGCAGGCAAGTTGACTCCGAAAGGAGGCACTTTTCCCCAGGAAGCCAAACTCAAGAACCCTCAATGCAGGTGTCATTTTGTGGGGCGCGTTTGGGCCTCCGATTGCAGCCAGGTTTGGAGGAGGGGGCAGCTTTGGTCTGGGAGAAATCCTCGTCCTTATGGAATTTTTGTAGTCTAAAGCCCAGCACGGGCTGCAGGCAAGTTGGCTTTGAAAGGAGGTACTTCCACCCAAGAAGCCAAACTCAGGAGCCCACTTGCCAGATGTCATTTTGTAGGGCGCGTTTGGGCCTCCGATGGCAGCCAGGTTTGGAGGAGGGGGCAGCTTTGGTCTGGGAGAAATCCTCGTCCTTATGGAATTTTTGTAGGCAAAAGCCCAGGACGGGCCGCAGGCAAGTTGGCTTTGAAAGGAGGCACTTCCACCCAAGAAGCCAAACTCAAGAGCCCACTTGGCAGGTGTCATTTTGTAGGACACGTTTGGGCCTCCAATGGCAGCCAGGTTTGGAGGAGGGGGCAGCTTTGGTCTGGGAGAAATCCTCGTCCTTATGGAATTTTTGTAGGCAAAAGCCCAGCACGGGCCGCAGGCTAATTAGGCAAGTTGGCTCCGAAAGGAGGCACTTTTCCCCAAGAAGCCAAAGTCAAGAGCCCACTTGGCAGGTGTCATTTTGTAGGGCGCGTTTGGGCCTCCGATGGCAGCCAGGTTTGGAGGAGGGGGCAGCTTTGGTCTGGGAGAAATCCTCGTCCTTATGGAATTTTTGGAGGCAAAAGCCCAGAATGGGCCGCCGGCAAGTTGACTCCGAAAGGAGGCACTTTTCCCCAAGAAGCCAAACTCAAGAGCCCGCTTGGCAGATGTCATTTTGTAGGGCGCGTTTGGGCCTCCGATGGCAGCCAGGTTTGGCGGAGGGGGCAGCTTTGGTCTGGGAGGAATCCTCGTCCTTATGGAATTTTTGTAGGCAAAAGCCCTGCATGGGCCGCCGGCAAGTTGACTCCGAAAGGAGTCACTTTTCCCCAAGAAGCCAAACTCAAGAGCCCACTTGGCAGGTGTCATTTTGTAGGGCGCGTTTGGGCCTCCGATGGCAGCCAGGTTTGGAGGAGGGGGCAGCTTTGGTCTGGGAGAAATCCTCGTCCTTATGGAATTTTTGTAGGCAAAACCCCTGCATGAGCCGCAGGCAAGTTGACTCCGAAAGGAGGCACTTTTCCCCAGAAAGCCAAACTCAAGAGCCCACTTGGCAGATGTCATTTTGTAGGGCGCGTTTGGGCCTCCGATGGCAGCCAGGTTTGGAGGAGGGGGCAGCTTTGGTCTGGGAGGAATCCTCGTCCTTATGGAATTTTTGTAGCAAAAGCCCGGGACGGGACGCAGGCAAGTTGGTTTTGAAAGGAGTCACTTTTCCCCAAGAAGCCAAACTCAAGAGCCCACTTGGCAGGTGTCATTTTGTAGGGCGCGTTTGGGCCTCCGATGGCAGCCAGGTTTGGAGGAGGGGGCAGCTTTGGTCTGGGAGAAATCCTCGTCCTTATGGAATTTTTGTAGGCAAAAACCCCGCATGGGCCGCAGGCAAGTTAGGCAAGTTGACTCCGTAAGGAGGCACTTTTCCGCAAGAAGCCAAACTCAAGAACCCTCAATGCAGATGTCATTTTGTGGGGCGCGTTTGGGCCTCCGATGGCAGCCAGGTTTGGAGGAGGGGGCAGCTTTGGTCTGGGAGAAATCCTCGTCCTTATGGAATTTTTGTAGTCTAAAGCCCAGCACGGGCCGCAGGCTAGTTAGGCAAGTTGGCTTTGAAAGGAGGCACTTTTCCGCAAGAAGCCAAACTCAAGAGCCCACTTGGCAGATGTCATTTTGTAGGGCGCGTTTGGGCCTCCGATGGCAGCCAGGTTTGGAGGAGGGGGCAGCTTTGGTCTGGGAGAAATCCTCGTCCTTATGGAATTTTTGGAGGCAAAAGCCCAGGACGGGCCGCAGGCAAGTTGGCTTTGACAGGAGGCACTTCCACCCAAGAAGCCAAACTCAAGAGCCCACTTGGCAGGTGTCATTTTGTAGGGCACGTTTGGGCCTCCAATGGCAGCCAGATTTGGAGGAGGGGGCAGCTTTGGTCTGGGAGAAATCCTCGTCCTTATGGAATTTTTGTAGGCAAAAGCCCTGCATGGGCCGCAGGCAAGTTGACTCCGAAAGGAGGCACTTTTCCGCAAGAAGCCAAACTCAAGAACCCTCAATGCAGGTGTCATTTTGTGGGGCGCGTTTGGGCCTCCGATGGCAGCCAGGTTTGGAGGAGGGGGCAGCTTTGGTCTGGGAGAAATCCTCGTCCTTATGGAATTTTTGTAGGCAAAAGCCCAGGACGGGCCGCAGGCAAGTTGGCTTTGAAAGGAGGTACTTCCACCCAAGAAGCCAAACTCAAGAGCCCACTTGGCAGATGTCATTTTGTAGGGCACGTTTCGGCCTCCGATGGCAGCCAGGTTTGGAGGAGGGGGCAGCTTTGGTCTGGGAGAAATCCTCGTCCTTCTGGAATTTTTGTAGGCAAAAGCCCTGCATGGGCCGCAGGCAAGTTGACTCCGAAAGGAGGCACATTTCCCCAAGAAGCCAAACTCAAGAGCCCACTTGGCAGATGTCATTTTGTAGGGCGCGTTTGGGCCTCCGATGGCAGCCAGGTTTGGAGGAGGGGGCAGCTTTTGTCTGGGAGGAATCCTCGTCCTTATGGAATTTTTGTAGCAAAAGCCCGGGACGGGACGCAGGCAAGTTGGTTTTGAAAGGAGTCACTTTTCCCCAAGAAGCCAAACTCAAGAGCCCACTTGGCAGGTGTCATTTTGTAGGGCGCGTTTGGGCCTCCGATGGCAGCCAGGTTTGGAGGAGGGGGCAGCTTTGGTCTGGGAGAAATCCTCGTCCTTATGGAATTTTTGTAGGCAAAAGCCCAGGACGGGCCGCAGGCAAGTTAGGCAAGTTGCTTTGAAAGGAGGCACTTTTCCCCAAGAAGCCAAACTCAAGAACCCACAATGCAGATGTCATTTTGTAGGGCGCGTTTGGGCCTCCGATGGCAGCCAGGTTTGGAGGAGGGGGCAGCTTTGGTCTGGGAGAAATCCTCGTCCTTCTGGAATTTTTGGAGGCAAAAGCCCGGGACGGGACACAGGCAAGTTGGTTTTCAAAAGAGTCACTTTTCCCCAAGAAGCCAAACTCAAGAGCCCACTTGGCAGGTGTCATTTTGTAGGGCGCGTTTGGGCCTCCGATGGCAGCCAGGTTTGGAGGAGGGGGCAGCTTTGGTCTGGGAGAAATCCTCGTCCTTATGGAATTTTTGTAGGCAAAACCCCTGCATGAGCCGCAGGCAAGTTGACTCCGAAAGGAGGCACTTTTCCCCAGAAAGCCAAACTCAAGAGCCCACTTGGCAGATGTCATTTTGTAGGGCGCGTTTGGGCCTCCGATGGCAGCCAGGTTTGGAGGAGGGGGCAGCTTTGGTCTGGGAGGAATCCTCGTCCTTATGGAATTTTTGTAGCAAAAGCCCGGGACGGGACGCAGGCAAGTTGGTTTTGAAAGGAGTCACTTTTCCCCAAGAAGCCAAACTCAAGAGCCCACTTGGCAGGTGTCATTTTGTAGGGCGCGTTTGGGCCTCCGATGGCAGCCAGGTTTGGAGGAGGGGGCAGCTTTGGTCTGGGAGAAATCCTCGTCCTTATGGAATTTTTGTAGGCAAAAACCCCGCATGGGCCGCAGGCAAGTTAGGCAAGTTGACTCCGTAAGGAGGCACTTTTCCGCAAGAAGCCAAACTCAAGAACCCTCAATGCAGATGTCATTTTGTGGGGCGCGTTTGGGCCTCCGATGGCAGCCAGGTTTGGAGGAGGGGGCAGCTTTGGTCTGGGAGAAATCCTCGTCCTTATGGAATTTTTGTAGTCTAAAGCCCAGCACGGGCCGCAGGCTAGTTAGGCAAGTTGGCTTTGAAAGGAGGCACTTTTCCGCAAGAAGCCAAACTCAAGAGCCCACTTGGCAGATGTCATTTTGTAGGGCGCGTTTGGGCCTCCGATGGCAGCCAGGTTTGGAGGAGGGGGCAGCTTTGGTCTGGGAGAAATCCTCGTCCTTATGGAATTTTTGGAGGCAAAAGCCCAGGACGGGCCGCAGGCAAGTTGGCTTTGACAGGAGGCACTTCCACCCAAGAAGCCAAACTCAAGAGCCCACTTGGCAGGTGTCATTTTGTAGGGCACGTTTGGGCCTCCGATGGCAGCCAGATTTGGAGGAGGGGGCAGCTTTGGTCTGGGAGAAATCCTCGTCCTTATGGAATTTTTGTAGGCAAAAGCCCTGCATGGGCCGCAGGCAAGTTGACTCCGAAAGGAGGCACTTTTCCGCAAGAAGCCAAACTCAAGAACCCTCAATGCAGGTGTCATTTTGTGGGGCGCGTTTGGGCCTCCGATGGCAGCCAGGTTTGGAGGAGGGGGCAGCTTTGGTCTGGGAGAAATCCTCGTCCTTATGGAATTTTTGTAGGCAAAAGCCCAGGACGGGCCGCAGGCAAGTTGGCTTTGAAAGGAGGTACTTCCACCCAAGAAGCCAAACTCAAGAGCCCACTTGGCAGATGTCATTTTGTAGGGCACGTTTCGGCCTCCGATGGCAGCCAGGTTTGGAGGAGGGGGCAGCTTTGGTCTGGGAGAAATCCTCGTCCTTATGGAATTTTTGTAGGCAAAAGCCCTGCATGGGCCGCAGGCAAGTTGACTCCGAAAGGAGGCACATTTCCCCAAGAAGCCAAACTCAAGAGCCCACTTGGCAGATGTCATTTTGTAGGGCGCGTTTGGGCCTCCGATGGCAGCCAGGTTTGGAGGAGGGGGCAGCTTTTGTCTGGGAGGAATCCTCGTCCTTATGGAATTTTTGTAGCAAAAGCCCGGGACGGGACGCAGGCAAGTTGGTTTTGAAAGGAGTCACTTTTCCCCAAGAAGCCAAACTCAAGAGCCCACTTGGCAGGTGTCATTTTGTAGGGCGCGTTTGGGCCTCCGATGGCAGCCAGGTTTGGAGGAGGGGGCAGCTTTGGTCTGGGAGAAATCCTCGTCCTTATGGAATTTTTGTAGGCAAAAGCCCAGGACGGGCCGCAGGCAAGTTAGGCAAGTTGCTTTGAAAGGAGGCACTTTTCCCCAAGAAGCCAAACTCAAGAACCCACAATGCAGATGTCATTTTGTAGGGCGCGTTTGGGCCTCCGATGGCAGCCAGGTTTGGAGGAGGGGGCAGCTTTGGTCTGGGAGAAATCCTCGTCCTTCTGGAATTTTTGGAGGCAAAAGCCCGGGACGGGACACAGGCAAGTTGGTTTTCAAAAGAGTCACTTTTCCCCAAGAAGCCAAACTCAAGAGCCCACTTGGCAGGTGTCATTTTGTAGGGCACGTTTGGGCCTCCGATGGCAGCCAGGTTTGGAGGAGGGGGCAGCTTTGGTCTGGGAGAAATCCTCGTCCTTATGGAATTTTTGTAGTCAAAAGCCCAGCACGGGCCGCAGGCTAGTTAGGCAAGTTGGCTTTGAAAGGAGGCACTTTTCCGCAAGAAGCCAAACTCAAGAGCCCACTTGGCAAATGTCATTTTGTAGGGCGCGTTTGGGCCTCCGATGGCAGCCAGGTTTGGAGGAGGGGGCAGCTTTGGTCTGGGAGGAATCCTCGTCCTTATGGAATTTTTGTAGCAAAAGCCCGGGACGGGACGCAGGCAAGTTGGTTTTGAAAGGAGTCACTTTTCCCCAAGAAGCCAAACTCAAGAGCCCACTTGGCAGGTGTCATTTTCTAGGGCGCGTTTGGGCCTCCGATGTCAGCCAGGTTTGGAGGAGGGGGCAGCTTTGGTCTGGGAGAAATCCTCGTCCTTATGGAATTTTTGTAGGCAAAAACCCCGCATGGGCCGCAGGCAAGTTAGGCAAGTTGACTCCGAAAGGAGGCACTTTTCCCCAAGAAGCCAAACTCAAGAACCTTCAATGCAGATGTCATTTTGTGGGGCGCGTTTGGGCCTCCGATGGCAGCCAGGTTTGGAGGAGGGGGCAGCTTTGGTCTGGGAGAAATCCTCGTCCTTATGGAATTTTTGTAGTCTAAAGCCCAGCACGGGCCGCAGGCTAGTTAGGCAAGTTGGCTTTGAAAGGAGGCACTTTTCCGCAAGAAGCCAAACTCAAGAGCCCACTTGGCAGATGTCATTTTGTAGGGCGCGTTTGGGCCTCCGATGGCAGCCAGGTTTGGAGGAGGGGGCAGCTTTGGTCTGGGAGAAATCCTCGTCCTTATGGAATTTTTGGAGGCAAAAGCCCAGGACGGGCCGCAGGCAAGTTGGCTTTGAAAGGAGGCACTTCCACCCAAGAAGCCAAACTCAAGAGCCCACTTGGCAGGTGTCATTTTGTAGGGCACGTTTGGGCCTCCGATGGCAGCCAGGTTTGGAGGAGGGGGCAGCTTTGGTCTGGGAGAAATCCTCGTCCTTCTAGAATTTTTGTAGGCAAAAGCCCTGCATGGGCCGCAGGCAAGTTGACTCCGAAAGGAGGCACTTTTCCCCAGGAAGCCAAACTCAAGAACCCTCAATGCAGGTGTCATTTGGTGGGGCGCGTTTGGGCCTCCGATGGCAGCCAGGTTTGGAGGAGGGGGCAGCTTTGGTCTGGGAGAAATCCTCGTCCTTATGGAATTTTTGTAGGCAAAAGCCCAGGACGGGCCGCAGGCAAGTTGGCTTTGAAAGGAGGTACTTCCACACAAGAAGCCAAACTCAAGAGCCCACTTGGCAGATGTCATTTTGTAGGGCACGTTTGGGCCTCCGATGGCAGCCAGGTTTGGAGGAGGGGGCAGCTTTGGTCTGGGAGAAATCCTCGTCCTTATGGAATTTTTGTAGGCAAAAGCCCTGCATGGGCCGCAGGCAAGTTGACTCCGAAAGGAGGCACATTTCCCCAGAAAGCCAAACTCAAGAGCCCACTTGGCAGATGTCATTTTGTAGGGCGCGTTTGGGCCTCCGATGGCAGCCAGGTTTGGAGGAGGGGGCAGCTTTGGTCTGGGAGGAATCCTCGTCCTTATGGAATTTTTGTAGCAAAAGCCCGGGACGGGACGCAGGCAAGTTGGTTTTGAAAGGAGTCACTTTTCCCCAAGAAGCCAAACTCAAGAGCCCACTTGGCAGGTGTCATTTTGTAGGGCGCGTTTGGGCCTCCGATGGCAGCCAGGTTTGGAGGAGGGGGCAGCTTTGGTCTGGGAGAAATCCTCGTCCTTATGGAATTTTTGTAGGCAAAAACCCCACATGGGCCGCAGGCAAGTTAGGCAAGTTGCTTTGAAAGGAGGCACTTTTCCCCAAGAAGCCAAACTCAAGAACCCTCAATGCAGATGTCATTTTGTAGGGCACGTTTGGGCCTCCGATGGCAGCCAGGTTTGGAGGAGGGGGCAGCTTTGGTCTGGGAGAAATCCTCGTCCTTCTGGAATTTTTGTAGCAAAAGCCCGGGACGGGACGCAGGCAAGTTGGTTTTGAAAAGAGTCACTTTTCCCCAAGAAGCCAAACTCAAGAGCCCACTTGGCAGGTGTCATTTTGTAGGGCACGTTTGGGCCTCCGATGGCAGCCAGGTTTGGAGGAGGGGGCAGCTTTGGTCTGGGAGAAATCCTCGTCCTTATGGAATTTTTGTAGTCAAAAGCCCGGCACGGGCCGCAGGCTAGTTAGGCAAGTTGGCTTTGAAAGGAGGCACTTTTCCGCAAGAAGCCAAACTCAAGAGCCCACTTGGCAAATGTCATTTTGTAGGGCGCGTTTGGGCCTCCGATGGCAGCCAGGTTTGGAGGAGGGGGCAGCTTTGGTCTGGGAGGAATCCTCGTCCTTATGGAATTTTTGTAGCAAAAGCCCGGGACGGGACGCAGGCAAGTTGGTTTTGAAAGGAGTCACTTTTCCCCAAGAAGCCAAACTCAAGAGCCCACTTGGCAGGTGTCATTTTGTAGGGCGCGTTTGGGCCTCCGATGTCAGCCAGGTTTGGAGGAGGGGGCAGCTTTGGTCTGGGAGAAATCCTCGTCCTTATGGAATTTTTGTAGGCAAAAACCCCGCATGGGCCGCAGGCAAGTTAGGCAAGTTGGCTCCGAAAGGAGGCACTTTTCCCCAAGAAGCCAAACTCAAGAACCCTCAATGCAGATGTCATTTTGTGGGGCGCGTTTGGGCCTCCGATGGCAGCCAGGTTTGGAGGAGGGGGCAGCTTTGGTCTGGGAGAAATCCTCGTCCTTATGGAATTTTTGTAGTCTAAAGCCCAGCACGGGCCGCAGGCTAGTTAGGCAAGTTGGCTTTGAAAGGAGGCACTTTTCCGCAAGAAGCCAAACTCAAGAGCCCACTTGGCAGATGTCATTTTGTAGGGCGCGTTTGGGCCTCCGATGGCAGCCAGGTTTGGAGGAGGGGGCAGCTTTGGTCTGGGAGAAATCCTCGTCCTTATGGAATTTTTGGAGGCAAAAGCCCAGGACGGGCCGCAGGCAAGTTGGCTTTGAAAGGAGGCACTTCCACCCAAGAAGCCAAACTCAAGAGCCCACTTGGCAGATGTCATTTTGTAGGGCACGTTTGGGCCTCCGATGGCAGCCAGGTTTGGAGGAGGGGGCAGCTTTGGTCTGGGAGAAATCCTCGTCCTTCTGGAATTTTTGTAGGCAAAAGCCCTGCATGGGCCGCAGGCAAGTTGACTCCGAAAGGAGGCACTTTTCCCCAGGAAGCCAAACTCAAGAACCCTCAATGCAGGTGTCATTTGGTGGGGCGCGTTTGGGCCTCCGATGGCAGCCAGGTTTGGAGGAGGGGGCAGCTTTGGTCTGGGAGAAATCCTCGTCCTTATGGAATTTTTGGAGGCAAAAGCCCAGGACGCGCCGCAGGCAAGTTGGCTTTGAAAGGAGGTACTTCCACACAAGAAGCCAAACTCAAGAGCCCACTTGGCAGATGTCATTTTGTAGGGCACGTTTCGGCCTCCGATGGCAGCCAGGTTTGGAGGAGGGGGCAGCTTTGGTCTGGGAGAAATCCTCGTCCTTATGGAATTTTTGTAGGCAAAAGCCCTGCATGGGCCGCAGGCAAGTTGACTCCGAAAGGAGGCACATTTCCCCAGAAAGCCAAACTCAAGAGCCCACTTGGCAGATGTCATTTTGTAGGGCGCGTTTGGGCCTCCGATGGCAGCCAGGTTTGGAGGAGGGGGCAGCTTTGGTCTGGGAGGAATCCTCGTCCTTATGGAATTTTTGTAGCAAAAGCCCGGGACGGGACGCAGGCAAGTTGGTTTTGAAAGGAGTCACTTTTCCCCAAGAAGCCAAACTCAAGAGCCCACTTGGCAGGTGTCATTTTGTAGGGCGCGTTTGGGCCTCCGATGGCAGCCAGGTTTGGAGGAGGGGGCAGCTTTGGTCTGGGAGAAATCCTCGTCCTTATGGAATTTTTGTAGGCAAAAACCCCGCATGGGCCGCAGGCAAGTTAGGCAAGTTGCTTTGAAAGGAGGCACTTTTCCCCAAGAAGCCAAACTCAAGAACCCACAATGCAGATGTCATTTTGTAGGGCGCGTTTGGGCCTCCGATGGCAGCCAGGTTTGGAGGAGGGGGCAGCTTTGGTCTGGGAGAAATCCTCGTCCTTATGGAATTTTTGTAGTCTAAAGCCCGGGACGGGACACAGGCAAGTTGGTTTTGAAAGGAGTCACTTTTCCGCAAGAAGCCAAACTCAAGAGCCCACTTGGCAGGTGTCATTTTGTAGGGCACGTTTGGGCCTCCGATGGCAGCCAGGTTTGGAGGAGGGGGCAGCTTTGGCCTGGGAGAAATCCTCGTCCTTCTGGAATTTTTGGAGGCAAAAGCCCAGGACGGGCCGCAGGCAAGTTAGGCAAGTTGGCTCCGAAAGGAGGCACTTTTCCCCAAGAAGCCAAACTCAAGAACCCTCAATTCAGATGTCATTTTGTGGGGCGCGTTTGGGCCTCCGATGGCAGCCAGGTTTGGAGGAGGGGGCAGCTTTGGTCTGGGAGAAATCCTCGTCCTTATGGAATTTTTGTAGTCAAAAGCCCAGCACGGGCCGCAGGCTAGTTAGGCAAGTTGGCTTTGAAAGGAGGCACTTTTCCGCAAGAAGCCAAACTCAAGAGCCCACTTGGCAAATGTCATTTTGTAGGGCGCGTTTGGGCCTCCGATGGCAGCCAGGTTTGGAGGAGGGGGCAGCTTTGGTCTGGGAGAAATCCTCGTCCTTATGGAATTTTTGGAGGCAAAAGCCCAGGACGGGCCGCAGGCAAGTTGGCTTTGAAAGGAGGCACTTCCACCCAAGAAGCCAAACTCAAGAGCCCACTTGGCAGGTGTCATTTTGTAGGGCACGTTTGGGCCTCCGATGGCAGCCAGGTTTGGAGGAGGGGGCAGCTTTGGTCTGGGAGAAATCCTCGTCCTTCTGGAATTTTTGTAGCAAAAGCCCTGCATGGGCCGCAGGCAAGTTGACTCCGAAAGGAGGCACTTTTCCCCAGGAAGCCAAACTCAAGAACCCTCAATGCAGGTGTCATTTGGTGGGGCGCGTTTGGGCCTCCGATGGCAGCCAGGTTTGGAGGAGGGGGCAGCTTTGGTCTGGGAGAAATCCTCGTCCTTATGGAATTTTTGTAGGCAAAAGCCCAGGACGGGCCGCAGGCAAGTTGGCTTTGAAAGGACGTACTTCCACCCAAGAAGCCAAACTCAAGAACTCACAATGCAGATGTCATTTTGTAGGGCGCGTTTGGGCCTCCGATGGCAGCCAGGTTTGGAGGAGGGGGCAGCTTTGGTCTGGGAGAAATCCTCGTCCTTATGGAATTTTTGTAGGCAAAAGCCCTGCATGGGCCGCAGGCAAGTTGACTCCGAAAGGAGGCACATTTCCCCAGAAAGCCAAACTCAAGAGCCCACTTGGCAGATGTCATTTTGTAGGGCGCGTTTGGGCCTCCGATGGCAGCCAGGTTTGGAGGAGGGGGCAGCTTTGGTCTGGGAGGAATCCTCGTCCTTATGGAATTTTTGTAGCAAAAGCCCGGGACGGGACGCAGGCAAGTTGGTTTTGAAAGGAGTCACTTTTCCCCAAGAAGCCAAACTCAAGAGCCCACTTGGCAGGTGTCATTTTGTAGGGCGCGTTTGGGCCTCCGATGGAAACCAGGTTTGGAGGAGGGGGCAGCTTTGGTCTGGGAGAAATCCTCGTCCTTATGGAATTTTTGTAGGCAAAAGCCCAGGACGGGCCGCAGGCAAGTTGGCTTTGAAAGGAGGCGCTTCCACCCAAGAAGCCAAACTCAAGAGCCCACTTGGCAGGTGTCATTTTGTAGGGCACGTTTGGGCCTCCAATGGCAGCCAGGTTTGGAGGAGGGGGCAGCTTTGGTCTGGGAGAAATCCTCGTCCTTATGGAATTTTTGGAGGCAAAAGCCCTGCATGGGCCGCAGGCAAGTTGACTCCGAAAGGAGGCACTTTTCCCCAGGAAGCCAAACTCAAGAACCCTCAATGCAGGTGTCATTTTGTGGGGCGCGTTTGGGCCTCCGATGGCAGCCAGGTTTGGAGGAGGGGGCAGCTTTGGTCTGGGAGAAATCCTCGTCCTTCTGGAATTTTTGGTGGCAAAAGCCCAGGACGGGCCGCAGGCAAGTTAGGCAAGTTGGCTCCGAAAGGAGGCACTTTTCCCCAAGAAGCCAAACTCAAGGGCCCACTTGGCAGATGTCATTTTGTAGGGCGCATTTGGGCCTCTGATGGCAGCCAGGTTTGGAGGAGGGGGCAGCTTTGGTCTGGGATAAATCCTCGTCCTTATGGAATTTTTGGAGGCAAAAGCCCAGCACGGGCCGCAGGCTAGTTAGGCAAGTTGGCTCCGAAAGGAGGCACTTTTCCCCAAGAAGCCAAACTCAAGAGCCCACTTGGCAGGTGTCATTTTCTAGGGCGCGTTTTGGCCTCCGATGGCAGCCAGGTTTGGAGGAGGGGGCAGCTTTGGTCTGGGAGAAATCCTCGTCCTTATGGAATTTTTGGAGGCAAAAGCCCTGCATGGGCCACAGGCAAGTTGACTCCGAAAGGAGGCACTTTTCCCCAAGAAGCCATACTCAAGAGCCCGCTTGGCAGATGTCATTTTGTAGGGCGCGTTTGGGCCTCCGATGGCAGCCAGGTTTGGAGGAGGGGGCAGCTTTGGTCTGGGAGAAATCCTCGTCCTTATGGAATTTTTGTAGGCAAAAGCCCTGCATGGGCCTCCGGCAAGTTGACTCCGAAAGGAGGCAATTTTCCCCAAGAAGCCAAAGTCAAGAGCCCACTTGGCAGGTGTCATTTTGTAGGGCGCGTTTGGGCCTCCGATGGCAGCCAGGTTTGGAGGAGGGGGCAGCTTTGGTCTGGGAGAAATCCTCGTCCTTATGGAATTTTTGTAGGCAAAACCCCTGCATGAGCCGCAGGCAAGTTGACTCCGAAAGGAGGCACTTTTCCCCAGAAAGCCAAACTCAAGAGCCCACTTGGCAGATGTCATTTTGTAGGGCGCGTTTGGGCCTCCGATGGCAGCCAGGTTTGGAGGAGGGGGCAGCTTTGGTCTGGGAGGAATCCTCGTCCTTATGGAATTTTTGTAGCAAAAGCCCAGGACGGGACACAGGCAAGTTGGTTTTGAAAGGAGTCACTTTTCCCCAAGAAGCCAAACTCAAGAGCCCACTTGGCAGGTGTCATTTTGTAGGGCACGTTTGGGCCTCCGATGTCAGCCAGGTTTGGAGGAGGGGGCAGCTTTGGTCTGGGAGAAATCCTCGTCCTTATGGAATTTTTGTAGGCAAAAACCCCGCATGGGCCGCAGGCAAGTTAGGCAAGTTGACTCCGAAAGGAGGCACTTTTCCCCAAGAAGCCAAACTCAAGATCCCTCAATGCAGATGTCATTTTGTGGGGCGCGTTTGGGCCTCCGATGGCAGCCAGGTTTGGAGGAGGGGGCAGCTTTGGTCTGGGAGAAATCCTCGTCCTTATGGAATTTTTGTAGTCTAAAGCCCAGCACGGGCCGCAGGCTAGTTAGGCAAGTTGGCTTTGAAAGGAGGCACTTTTCCGCAAGAAGCCAAACTCAAGAGCCCACTTGGCAGATGTCATTTTGTAGGGCGCGTTTGGGCCTCCGATGGCAGCCAGGTTTGGAGGAGGGGGCAGCTTTGGTCTGGGAGAAATCCTCGTCCTTATGGAATTTTTGTAGCAAAAGCCCAGGACGGGCCGCAGGCAAGTTGGCTTTGAAAGGAGGCACTTCCACCCAAGAAGCCAAACTCAAGAGCCCACTTGGCAGATGTCATTTTGTAGGGCACGTTTGGGCCTCCGATGGCAGCCAGGTTTGGAGGAGGGGGCAGCTTTGGTCTGGGAGAAATCCTCGTCCTTCTGGAATTTTTGTAGGCAAAAGCCCTGCATGGGCCGCAGGCAAGTTGACTCCGAAAGGAGGCACTTTTCCCCAGGAAGCCAAACTCAAGAACCCTCAATGCAGGTGTCATTTTGTGGGGCGCGTTTGGGCCTCCGATGGCAGCCAGGTTTGGAGGAGGGGGCAGCTTTGGTCTGGGAGAAATCCTCGTCCTTCTGGAATTTTTGTAGGCAAAAGCCCAGGACGGGCCGCAGGCAAGTTGGCTTTGAAAGGAGGTACTTCCACACAAGAAGCCAAACTCAAGAGCCCACTTGGCAGATGTCATTTTGTAGGGCACGTTTCGGCCTCCGATGGCAGCCAGGTTTGGAGGAGGGGGCAGCTTTGGTCTGGGAGAAATCCTCGTCCTTATGGAATTTTTGTAGGCAAAAGCCCTGCATGGGCCGCAGGCAAGTTGACTCCGAAAGGAGGCACATTTCCCCAGAAAGCCAAACTCAAGAGCCCACTTGGCAGATGTCATTTTGTAGGGCGCGTTTGGGCCTCCGATGGCAGCCAGGTTTGGAGGAGGGGGCAGCTTTGGTCTGGGAGAAATCCTCGTCCTTATGGAATTTTTGTAGCAAAAGCCCGGGACGGGACGCAGGCAAGTTGGTTTTGAAAGGAGTCACTTTTCCCCAAGAAGCCAAACTCAAGAGCCCACTTGGCAGGTGTCATTTTGTAGGGCGCGTTTGGGCCTCCGATGGCAGCCAGGTTTGGAGGAGGGGGCAGCTTTGGTCTGGGAGAAATCCTCGTCCTTATGGAATTTTTGTAGGCAAAAACCCCGCATGGGCCGCAGGCAAGTTGGGCAAGTTGCTTTGAAAGGAGGCACTTTTCCCCAAGAAGCCAAACTCAAGAACCCACAATGCAGATGTCATTTTGTAGGGCGCGTTTGGGCCTCCGATGGCAGCCAGGTTTGGAGGAGGGGGCAGCTTTGGTCTGGGAGAAATCCTCGTCCTTATGGAATTTTTGGAGGCAAAAGCCCTGCATGGGCCGCAGGCAAGTTGACTCCGAAAGGAGGCACTTTTCCCCAGGAAGCCAAACTCAAGAACCCTCAATGCAGGTGTCATTTTGTGGGGCGCGTTTGGGCCTCCGATGGCAGCCAGGTTTGGAGGAGGGGGCAGCTTTGGTCTGGGAGAAATCCTCGTCCTTCTGGAATTTTTGGTGGCAAAAGCCCAGGACGGGCCGCAGGCAAGTTAGGCAAGTTGGCTCCGAAAGGAGGCACTTTTCCCCAAGAAGCCAAACTCAAGGGCCCACTTGGCAGATGTCATTTTGTAGGGCACATTTGGGCCTCTGATGGCAGCCAGGTTTGGAGGAGGGGGCAGCTTTGGTCTGGGATAAATCCTCGTCCTTATGGAATTTTTGGAGGCAAAAGCCCAGCACGGGCCGCAGGCTAGTTAGGCAAGTTGGCTCCGAAAGGAGGCACTTTTCCCCAAGAAGCCAAACTCAAGAGCCCACTTGGCAGGTGTCATTTTCTAGGGCGCGTTTTGGCCTCCGATGGCAGCCAGGTTTGGAGGAGGGGGCAGCTTTGGTCTGGGAGAAATCCTCGTCCTTATGGAATTTTTGGAGGCAAAAGCCCTGCATGGGCCGCGGGCAAGTTGACTCCGAAAGGAGGCACTTTTCCCCAAGAAGCCATACTCAAGAGCCCGCTTGGCAGATGTCATTTTGTAGGGCGCGTTTGGGCCTCCGATGGCAGCCAGGTTTGGAGGAGGGGGCAGCTTTGGTCTGGGAGAAATCCTCGTCCTTATGGAATTTTTGTAGGCAAAAGCCCTGCATGGGCCTCCGGCAAGTTGACTCCGAAAGGAGGCAATTTTCCCCAAGAAGCCAAAGTCAAGAGCCCACTTGGCAGGTGTCATTTTGTAGGGCGCGTTTGGGCCTCCGATGGCAGCCAGGTTTGGAGGAGGGGGCAGCTTTGGTCTGGGAGAAATCCTCGTCCTTATGGAATTTTTGTAGGCAAAACCCCTGCATGAGCCGCAGGCAAGTTGACTCCGAAAGGAGGCACTTTTCCCCAGAAAGCCAAACTCAAGAGCCCACTTGGCAGATGTCATTTTGTAGGGCGCGTTTGGGCCTCCGATGGCAGCCAGGTTTGGAGGAGGGGGCAGCTTTGGTCTGGGAGGAATCCTCGTCCTTATGGAATTTTTGTAGCAAAAGCCCAGGACGGGACACAGGCAAGTTGGTTTTGAAAGGAGTCACTTTTCCCCAAGAAGCCAAACTCAAGAGCCCACTTGGCAGGTGTCATTTTGTAGGGCGCGTTTGGGCCTCCGATGTCAGCCAGGTTTGGAGGAGGGGGCAGCTTTGGTCTGGGAGAAATCCTCGTCCTTATGGAATTTTTGTAGGCAAAAACCCCGCATGGGCCGCAGGCAAGTTAGGCAAGTTGACTCCGAAAGGAGGCACTTTTCCCCAAGAAGCCAAACTCAAGAACCCTCAATGCAGATGTCATTTTGTGGGGCGCGTTTGGGCCTCCGATGGCAGCCAGGTTTGGAGGAGGGGGCAGCTTTGGTCTGGGAGAAATCCTCGTCCTTATGGAATTTTTGTAGTCTAAAGCCCAGCACGGGCCGCAGGCTAGTTAGGCAAGTTGGCTTTGAAAGGAGGCACTTTTCCGCAAGAAGCCAAACTCAAGAGCCCACTTGGCAGATGTCATTTTGTAGGGCGCGTTTGGGCCTCCGATGGCAGCCAGGTTTGGAGGAGGGGGCAGCTTTGGTCTGGGAGAAATCCTCGTCCTTATGGAATTTTTGTAGCAAAAGCCCAGGACGGGCCGCAGGCAAGTTGGCTTTGAAAGGAGGCACTTCCACCCAAGAAGCCAAACTCAAGAGCCCACTTGGCAGATGTCATTTTGTAGGGCACGTTTGGGCCTCCGATGGCAGCCAGGTTTGGAGGAGGGGGCAGCTTTGGTCTGGGAGAAATCCTCGTCCTTCTGGAATTTTTGTAGGCAAAAGCCCTGCATGGGCCGCAGGCAAGTTGACTCCGAAAGGAGGCACTTTTCCCCAGGAAGCCAAACTCAAGAACCCTCAATGCAGGTGTCATTTTGTGGGGCGCGTTTGGGCCTCCGATGGCAGCCAGGTTTGGAGGAGGGGGCAGCTTTGGTCTGGGAGAAATCCTCGTCCTTCTGGAATTTTTGTAGGCAAAAGCCCAGGACGGGCCGCAGGCAAGTTGGCTTTGAAAGGAGGTACTTCCACACAAGAAGCCAAACTCAAGAGCCCACTTGGCAGATGTCATTTTGTAGGGCACGTTTGGGCCTCCGATGGCAGCCAGGTTTGGAGGAGGGGGCAGCTTTGGTCTGGGAGAAATCCTCGTCCTTATGGAATTTTTGTAGGCAAAAGCCCTGCATGGGCCGCAGGCAAGTTGACTCCGAAAGGAGGCACATTTCCCCAGAAAGCCAAACTCAAGAGCCCACTTGGCAGATGTCATTTTGTAGGGCGCGTTTGGGCCTCCGATGGCAGCCAGGTTTGGAGGAGGGGGCAGCTTTGGTCTGGGAGGAATCCTCGTCCTTATGGAATTTTTGTAGCAAAAGCCCGGGACGGGACGCAGGCAAGTTGGTTTTGAAAGGAGTCACTTTTCCCCAAGAAGCCAAACTCAAGAGCCCACTTGGCAGGTGTCATTTTGTAGGGCGCGTTTGGGCCTCCGATGGCAGCCAGGTTTGGAGGAGGGGGCAGCTTTGGTCTGGGAGAAATCCTCGTCCTTATGGAATTTTTGTAGGCAAAAACCCCGCATGGGCCGCAGGCAAGTTAGGCAAGTTGCTTTGAAAGGAGGCACTTTTCCCCAAGAAGCCAAACTCAAGAACCCACAATGCAGATGTCATTTTGTAGGGCGCGTTTGGGCCTCCGATGGCAGCCAGGTTTGGAGGAGGGGGCAGCTTTGGTCTGGGAGAAATCCTCGTCCTTATGGAATTTTTGTAGTCTAAAGCCAGGGACGGGACACAGGCAAGTTGGTTTTGAAAGGAGTCACTTTTCCGCAAGAAGCCAAACTCAAGAGCCCATTTGGCAGGTGTCATTTTGTAGGGCACGTTTGGGCCTCCGATGGCAGCCAGGTTTGGAGGAGGGGGCAGCTTTGGCCTGGGAGAAATCCTCGTCCTTCTGGAATTTTTGGAGGCAAAAGCCCAGGACGGGCCGCAGGCAAGTTAGGCAAGTTGGCTCCGAAAGGAGGCACTTTTCCCCAAGAAGCCAAACTCAAGAACCCTCAATTCAGATGTCATTTTGTGGGGCGCGTTTGGGCCTCCGATGGCAGCCAGGTTTGGAGGAGGGGGCAGCTTTGGTCTGGGAGAAATCCTCGTCCTTATGGAATTTTTGTAGTCAAAAGCCCAGCACGGGCCGCAGGCTAGTTAGGCAAGTTGGCTTTGAAAGGAGGCACTTTTCCGCAAGAAGCCAAACTCAAGAGCCCACTTGGCAGATGTCATTTTGTAGGGCGCGTTTGGGCCTCCGATGGCAGCCAGGTTTGGAGGAGGGGGCAGCTTTGGTCTGGGAGAAATCCTCGTCCTTATGGAATTTTTGGAGGCAAAAGCCCAGGACGGGCCGCAGGCAAGTTGGCTTTGAAAGGAGGCACTTCCACCCAAGAAGCCAAACTCAAGAGCCCACTTGGCAGGTGTCATTTTGTAGGGCACGTTTGGGCCTCCGATGGCAGCCAGGTTTGGAGGAGGGGGCAGCTTTGGTCTGGGAGAAATCCTCGTCCTTCTGGAATTTTTGTAGGCAAAAGCCCTGCATGGGCCGCAGGCAAGTTGACTCCGAAAGGAGGCACTTTTCCCCAGGAAGCCAAACTCAAGAACCCTCAATGCAGGTGTCATTTGGTGGGGCGCGTTTGGGCCTCCGATGGCAGCCAGGTTTGGAGGAGGGGGCAGCTTTGGTCTGGGAGAAATCCTCGTCCTTATGGAATTTTTGTAGGCAAAAGCCCAGGACGGGCCGCAGGCAAGTTGGCTTTGAAAGGAGGTACTTCCACCCAAGAAGCCAAACTCAAGAACTCACAATGCAGATGTCATTTTGTAGGGCGCGTTTGGGCCTCCGATGGCAGCCAGGTTTGGAGGAGGGGGCAGCTTTGGTCTGGGAGAAATCCTCGTCCTTATGGAATTTTTGTAGGCAAAAGCCCTGCATGGGCCGCAGGCAAGTTGACTCCGAAAGGAGGCACATTTCCCCAGAAAGCCAAAATCAAGAGCCCACTTGGCAGATGTCATTTTGTAGGGCGCGTTTGGGCCTCCGATGGCAGCCAGGTTTGGAGGAGGGGGCAGCTTTGGTCTGGGAGGAATCCTCGTCCTTATGGAATTTTTGTAGCAAAAGCCCGGGACGGGACGCAGGCAAGTTGGTTTTGAAAGGAGTCACTTTTCCCCAAGAAGCCAAACTCAAGAGCCCACTTGGCAGGTGTCATTTTGTAGGGCGCGTTTGGGCCTCCGATGGAAACCAGGTTTGGAGGAGGGGGCAGCTTTGGTCTGGGAGAAATCCTCGTCCTTATGGAATTTTTGTACTCAAAAGCCCAGGACGGGCCGCAGGCAAGTTGGCTTTGAAAGGAGGCGCTTCCACCCAAGAAGCCAAACTCAAGAGCCCACTTGGCAGGTGTCATTTTGTAGGGCACGTTTGGGCCTCCAATGGCAGCCAGGTTTGGAGGAGGGGGCAGCTTTGGTCTGGGAGAAATCCTCGTCCTTATGGAATTTTTGGAGGCAAAAGCCCTGCATGGGCCGCAGGCAAGTTCACTCCGAAAGGAGGCACTTTTCCCCAGGAAGCCAAACTCAAGAACCCTCAATGCAGGTGTCATTTTGTGGGGCGCGTTTGGGCCTCCGATGGCAGCCAGGTTTGGAGGAGGGGGCAGCTTTGGTCTGGGAGAAATCCTCGTCCTTCTGGAATTTTTGGTGGCAAAAGCCCAGGACGGGCCGCAGGCAAGTTAGGCAAGTTGGCTCCGAAAGGAGGCACTTTTCCCCAAGAAGCCAAACTCAAGGGCCCACTTGGCAGATGTCATTTTGTAGGGCGCATTTGGGCCTCTGATGGCAGCCAGGTTTGGAGGAGGGGGCAGCTTTGGTCTGGGAGAAATCCTCGTCCTTATGGAATTTTTGGAGGCAAAAGCCCAGCACGGGCCGCAGGCAAGTTAGGCAAGTTGGCTCCGAAAGGAGGCACTTTTCCCCAAGAAGCCAAACTCAAGAGCCCACTTGGCAGGTGTCATTTTCTAGGGCGCGTTTTGGCCTCCGATGGCAGCCAGGTTTGGAGGAGGGGGCAGCTTTGGTCTGGGAGAAATCCTCGTCCTTATGGAATTTTTGGAGGCAAAAGCCCTGCATGGGCCGCGGGCAAGTTGACTCCGAAAGGAGGCACTTTTCCCCAAGAAGCCAAACTCAAGAACCCTCAATGCAGATGTCATTTTGTGGGGCGCGTTTGGGCCTCCGATGGCAGCCAGGTTTGGAGGAGGGGGCAGCTTTGGTCTGGGAGAAATCCTCGTCCTTATGGAATTTTTGTAGTCTAAAGCCCAGCACGGGCCGCAGGCCAGTTAGGCAAGTTGGCTTTGAAAGGAGGCACTTTTCCGCAAGAAGCCAAACTCAAGAGCCCACTTGGCAGATGTCATTTTGTAGGGCGCGTTTTGGCCTCCGATGGCAGCCAGGTTTGGAGGAGGGGGCAGCTTTGGTCTGGGAGAAATCCTCGTCCTTATGGAATTTTTGGAGGCAAAAGCCCTGCATGGGCCGCAGGCAAGTTGACTCCGAAAGTAGGCACTTTTCCCCAAGAAGCCAAACTCAAGAGCCCGCTTGGCAGATGTCATTTTGTAGGGCGCGTTTGGGCCTCCGATGGCAGCCAGGTTTGGAGGAGGGGGCAGCTTTGGTCTGGGAGAAATCCTCGTCCTTCTGGAATTTTTGTAGGCAAAAGCCCTGCATGGGCCTCCGGCAAGTTGACTCCGAAAGGAGGCAATTTTCCCCAAGAAGCCAAACTCAAGAGCCCACTTGGCAGGTGTCATTTTGTAGGGCGCGTTTGGGCCTCCGATGGCAGCCAGGTTTGGAGGAGGGGGCAGCTTTGGTCTGGGAGAAATCCTCGTCCTTATGGAATTTTTGGAGCCAAAACCCCTGCATGAGCCGCAGGCAAGTTGACTCAGAAAGGAGGCACTTTTCCCCAGAAAGCCAAACTCAAGAGCCCACTTGGCAGATGTCATTTTGTAGGGCGCGTTTGGGCCTCCGATGGCAGCCAGGTTTGGAGGAGGGGGCAGCTTTGGTCTGGGAGGAATCCTCGTCCTTATGGAATTTTTGTAGCAAAAGCCCGGGACGGGACGCAGGCAAGTTGGTTTTGAAAGGAGTCATTTTCCCCAAGAAGCCAAACTCAAGAGCCCACTTGGCAGGTGTCATTTTCTAGGGCGCGTTTGGGCCTCCGATGTCAGCCAGGTTTGGAGGAGGGGGCAGCTTTGGTCTGGGAGAAATCCTCGTCCTTATGGAATTTTTGTAGGGAAAAACCCCGCATGGGCCGCAGGCAAGTTAGGCAAGTTGACTCCGAAAGGAGGCACTTTTCCCCAAGAAGCCAAACTCAAGAACCCTCAATGCAGATGTCATTTTGTGGGGCGCGTTTGGGCCTCCGATGGCAGCCAGGTTTGGAGGAGGGGGCAGCTTTGGTCTGGGAGAAATCCTCGTCCTTATGGAATTTTTGTAGTCTAAAGCCCAGCACGGGCCGCAGGCTAGTTAGGCAAGTTGGCTTTGAAAGGAGGCACATTTCCGCAAGAAGCCAAACTCAAGAGCCCACTTGGCAGATGTCATTTTGTAGGGCGCGTTTGGGCCTCCGATGGCAGCCAGGTTTGGAGGAGGGGGCAGCTTTGGTCTGGGAGAAATCCTCGTCCTTATGGAATTTTTGGAGGCAAAAGCCCAGGACGGGCCGCAGGCAAGTTGGCTTTGAAAGGAGGCACTTCCACCCAAGAAGCCAAACTCAAGAGCCCACTTGGCAGGTGTCATTTTGTAGGGCACGTTTGGGCCTCCGATGGCAGCCAGGTTTGGAGGAGGGGGCAGTTTTGGTCTGGGAGAAATCCTCGTCCTTCTGGAATTTTTGTAGGCAAAAGCCCTGCATGGGCCGCAGGCAAGTTGACTCCGAAAGGAGGCAATTTTCCCCAAGAAGCCAAACTCAAGAGCCCACTTGGCAGGTGTCATTTTGTAGGGCGCGTTTGGGCCTCCGATGGCAGCCAGGTTTGGAGGAGGGGGCAGCTTTGGTCTGGGAGAAATCCTCGTCCTTATGGAATTTTTGGAGCCAAAACCCCTGCATGAGCCGCAGGCAAGTTGACTCCGAAAGGAGGCACTTTTCCCCAGAAAGCCAAACTCAAGAGCCCACTTGGCAGATGTCATTTTGTAGGGCGCGTTTGGGCCTCCGATGGCAGCCAGGTTTGGAGGAGGGGGCAGCTTTGGTCTGGGAGGAATCCTCGTCCTTATGGAATTTTTGGAGGCAAAAGCCCAGGACGGGCCGCAGGCAAGTTGGCTTTGAAAGGAGGCACTTCCACCCAAGAAGCCAAACTCAAGAGCCCACTTGGCAGATGTCATTTTGTAGGGCACGTTTGGGCCTCCGATGGCAGCCAGGTTTGGAGGAGGGGGCAGCTTTGGTCTGGGAGAAATCCTCGTCCTTCTAGAATTTTTGTAGGCAAAAGCCCTGCATGGGCCGCAGGCAAGTTGACTCCGAAAGGAGGCACTTTTCCCCAGGAAGCCAAACTCAGGAACCCTCAATGCAGGTGTCATTTTGTGGGGCGCGTTTGGGCCTCCGATGGCAGCCAGGTTTGGAGGAGGGGGCAGCTTTGGTCTGGGAGAAATCCTCGTCCTTATGGAATTTTTGTAGGCAAAAGCCCAGGACGGGCCGCAGGCAAGTTGGCTTTGAAAGGAGGTACTTCCACACAAGAAGCCAAACTCAAGAGCCCACTTGGCAGATGTCATTTTGTAGGGCACGTTTGGGCCTCCGATGGCAGCCAGGTTTGGAGGAGGGGGCAGCTTTGGTCTGGGAGAAATCCTCGTCCTTATGGAATTTTTGTAGGCAAAAGCCCTGCATGGGCCGCAGGCAAGTTGACTCCGAAAGGAGGCACATTTCCCCAGAAAGCCAAACTCAAGAGCCCACTTGGCAGATGTCATTTTGTGGGGCGCGTTTGGGCCTCCGATGGCAGCCAGGTTTGGAGGAGGGGGCAGCTTTGGTCTGGGAGGAATCCTCGTCCTTATGGAATTTTTGTAGCAAAAGCCCGGGACGGGACGCAGGCAAGTTGGTTTTGAAAGGAGTCACTTTTCCCCAAGAAGCCAAACTCAAGAGCCCACTTGGCAGGTGTCATTTTGTAGGGCGCGTTTGGGCCTCCGATGGCAGCCAGGTTTGGAGGAGGGGGCAGCTTTGGTCTGGGAGAAATCCTCGTCCTTATGGAATTTTTGTAGGCAAAAACCCCACATGGGCCGCAGGCAAGTTAGGCAAGTTGCTTTGAAAGGAGGCACTTTTCCCCAAGAAGCCAAACTCAAGAACCCACAATGCAGATGTCATTTTGTAGGGCACGTTTGGGCCTCCGATGGCAGCCAGGTTTGGAGGAGGGGGCAGCTTTGGTCTGGGAGAAATCCTCGTCCTTCTGGAATTTTTGTAGCAAAAGCCCGGGACGGGACACAGGCAAGTTGGTTTTGAAAAGAGTCACTTTTCCCCAAGAAGCCAAACTCAGGAGCCCACTTGGCAGGTGTCATTTTGTAGGGCACGTTTGGGCCTCCGATGGCAGCCAGGTTTGGAGGAGGGGGCAGCTTTGGTCTGGGAGAAATCCTCGTCCTTATGGAATTTTTGTAGTCAAAAGCCCAGCACGGGCCGCAGGCTAGTTAGGCAAGTTGGCTTTGAAAGGAGGCACTTTTCCGCAAGAAGCCAAACTCAAGAGCCCACTTGGCAAATGTCATTTTGTAGGGCGCGTTTGGGCCTCCGATGGCAGCCAGGTTTGGAGGAGGGGGCAGCTTTGGTCTGGGAGGAATCCTCGTCCTTATGGAATTTTTGTAGCAAAAGCCCGGGACGGGACGCAGGCAAGTTGGTTTTGAAAGGAGTCACTTTTCCGCAAGAAGCCAAACTCAAGAGCCCACTTGGCAGGTGTCATTTTGTAGGGCGCGTTTGGGCCTCCGATGTCAGCCAGGTTTGGAGGAGGGGGCAGCTTTGGTCTGGGAGAAATCCTCGTCCTTATGGAATTTTTGTAGGCAAAAACCCCGCATGGGCCGCAGGCAAGTTAGGCAAGTTGACTCCGAAAGGAGGCACTTTTCCCCAAGAAGCCAAACTCAAGAACCCTCAATGCAGATGTCATTTTGTGGGGCGCGTTTGGGCCTCCGATGGCAGCCAGGTTTGGAGGAGGGGGCAGCTTTGGTCTGGGAGAAATCCTCGTCCTTATGGAATTTTTGTAGTCTAAAGCCCAGCAAGGGCCGCAGGCTAGTTAGGCAAGTTGGCTTTGAAAGGAGGCACTTTTCCGCAAGAAGCCAAACTCAAGAGCCCACTTGGCAGATGTCATTTTGTAGGGCGCGTTTGGGCCTCCGATGGCAGCCAGGTTTGGAGGAGGGGGCAGCTTTGGTCTGGGAGAAATCCTCGTCCTTATGGAATTTTTGGAGGCAAAAGCCCAGGACGGGCCGCAGGCAAGTTGGCTTTGAAAGGAGGCACTTCCACCCAAGAAGCCAAACTCAAGAGCCCACTTGGCAGATGTCATTTTGTAGGGCACGTTTGGGCCTCCGATGGCAGCCAGGTTTGGAGGAGGGGGCAGCTTTGGTCTGGGAGAAATCCTCGTCCTTCTGGAATTTTTGTAGGCAAAAGCCCTGCATGGGCCGCAGGCAAGTTGACTCCGAAAGGAGGCACTTTTCCCCAGGAAGCCAAACTCAAGAACCCTCAATGCAGGTGTCATTTTGTGGGGCGCGTTTGGGCCTCCGATGGCAGCCAGGTTTGGAGGAGGGGGCAGCTTTGGTCTGGGAGAAATCCTCGTCCTTATGGAATTTTTGTAGGCAAAAGCCCTGCATGGGCCTCCGGCAAGTTGACTCCGAAAGGAGGCAATTTTCCCCAAGAAGCCAAACTCAAGAGCCCACTTGGCAGGTGTCATTTTGTAGGGCGCGTTTGGGCCTCCGATGGCAGCCAGGTTTGGAGGAGGGGGCAGCTTTGGTCTGGGAGAAATCCTCGTCCTTATGGAATTTTTGTAGGCAAAACCCCTGCATGAGCCGCAGGCAAGTTGACTCCGAAAGGAGGCACTTTTCCCCAGAAAGCCAAACTCAAGAGCCCACTTGGCAGATGTCATTTTGTAGGGCGCGTTTGGGCCTCCGATGGCAGCCAGGTTTGGAGGAGGGGGCAGCTTTGGTCTGGGAGGAATCCTCGTCCTTATGGAATTTTTGTAGCAAAAGCCCAGGACGGGACACAGGCAAGTTGGTTTTGAAAGGAGTCACTTTTCCCCAAGAAGCCAAACTCAAGAGCCCACTTGGCAGGTGTCATTTTGTAGGGCACGTTTGGGCCTCCGATGTCAGCCAGGTTTGGAGGAGGGGGCAGCTTTGGTCTGGGAGAAATCCTCGTCCTTATGGAATTTTTGTAGGCAAAAACCCCGCATGGGCCGCAGGCAAGTTAGGCAAGTTGACTCCGAAAGGAGGCACTTTTCCCCAAGAAGCCAAACTCAAGAACCCTCAATGCAGATGTCATTTTGTGGGGCGCGTTTGGGCCTCCGATGGCAGCCAGGTTTGGAGGAGGGGGCAGCTTTGGTCTGGGAGAAATCCTCGTCCTTATGGAATTTTTGTAGTCTAAAGCCCAGCACGGGCCGCAGGCCAGTTAGGCAAGTTGGCTTTGAAAGGAGGCACTTTTCCGCAAGAAGCCAAACTCAAGAGCCCACTTGGCAGATGTCATTTTGTAGGGCGCGTTTTGGCCTCCGATGGCAGCCAGGTTTGGAGGAGGGGGCAGCTTTGGTCTGGGAGAAATCCTCGTCCTTATGGAATTTTTGGAGGCAAAAGCCCTGCATGGGCCGCAGGCAAGTTGACTCCGAAAGGAGGCACTTTTCCCCAAGAAGCCAAACTCAAGAGCCCGCTTGGCAGATGTCATTTTGTAGGGCGCGTTTGGGCCTCCGATGGCAGCCAGGTTTGGAGGAGGGGGCAGCTTTGGTCTGGGAGAAATCCTCGTCCTTATGGAATTTTTGTAGGCAAAAGCCCTGCATGGGCCTCCGGCAAGTTGACTCCGAAAGGAGGCAATTTTCCCCAAGAAGCCAAACTCAAGAGCCCACTTGGCAGGTGTCATTTTGTAGGGCGCGTTTGGGCCTCCGATGGCAGCCAGGTTTGGAGGAGGGGGCAGCTTTGTTCTGGGAGAAATCCTCGTCCTTATGGAATTTTTGTAGGCAAAACCCCTGCATGAGCCGCAGGCAAGTTGACTCCGAAAGGAGGCACTTTTCCCCAGAAAGCCAAACTCAAGAGCCCACTTGGCAGATGTCATTTTGTAGGGCGCGTTTGGGCCTCCGATGGCAGCCAGGTTTGGAGGAGGGGGCAGCTTTGGTCTGGGAGGAATCCTCGTCCTTATGGAATTTTTGTAGCAAAAGCCCAGGACGGGACACAGGCAAGTTGGTTTTGAAAGGAGTCACTTTTCCCCAAGAAGCCAAACTCAAGAGCCCACTTGGCAGGTGTCATTTTGTAGGGCACGTTTGGGCCTCCGATGTCAGCCAGGTTTGGAGGAGGGGGCAGCTTTGGTCTGGGAGAAATCCTCGTCCTTATGGAATTTTTGTAGGCAAAAACCCCGCATGGGCCGCAGGCAAGTTAGGCAAGTTGACTCCGAAAGGAGGCACATTTCCCCAAGAAGCCAAACTCAAGAACCCTCAATGCAGATGTCATTTTGTGGGGCGCGTTTGGGCCTCCGATGGCAGCCAGGTTTGGAGGAGGGGGCAGCTTTGGTCTGGGAGAAATCCTCGTCCTTATGGAATTTTTGTAGTCTAAAGCCCAGCACGGGCCGCAGGCTAGTTAGGCAAGTTGGCTTTGAAAGGAGGCACTTTTCCGCAAGAAGCCAAACTCAAGAGCCCACTTGGCAGATGTCATTTTGTAGGGCGCGTTTGGGCCTCCGATGGCAGCCAGGTTTGGAGGAGGGGGCAGCTTTGGTCTGGGAGAAATCCTCGTCCTTATGGAATTTTTGGAGGCAAAAGCCCAGGACGGGCCGCAGGCAAGTTGGCTTTGAAAGGAGGCACTTCCACCCAAGAAGCCAAACTCAAGAGCCCACTTGGCAGGTGTCATTTTGTAGGGCACGTTTGGGCCTCCGATGGCAGCCAGGTTTGGAGGAGGGGGCAGTTTTGGTCTGGGAGAAATCCTCGTCCTTCTGGAATTTTTGTAGGCAAAAGCCCTGCATGGGCCGCAGGCAAGTTGACTCCGAAAGGAGGCAATTTTCCCCAAGAAGCCAAACTCAAGAGCCCACTTGGCAGGTGTCATTTTGTAGGGCGCGTTTGGGCCTCCGATGGCAGCCAGGTTTGGAGGAGGGGGCAGCTTTGGTCTGGGAGAAATCCTCGTCCTTATGGAATTTTTGGAGCCAAAACCCCTGCATGAGCCGCAGGCAAGTTGACTCAGAAAGGAGGCACTTTTCCCCAGAAAGCCAAACTCAAGAGCCCACTTGGCAGATGTCATTTTGTAGGGCGCGTTTGGGCCTCCGATGGCAGCCAGGTTTGGAGGAGGGGGCAGCTTTGGTCTGGGAGGAATCCTCGTCCTTATGGAATTTTTGTAGCAAAAGCCCGGGACGGGACGCAGGCAAGTTGGTTTTGAAAGGAGTCACTTTTCCCCAAGAAGCCAAACTCAAGAGCCCACTTGGCAGGTGTCATTTTCTAGGGCGCGTTTGGGCCTCCGATGTCAGCCAGGTTTGGAGGAGGGGGCAGCTTTGGTCTGGGAGAAATCCTCGTCCTTATGGAATTTTTGTAGGGAAAAACCCCGCATGGGCCGCAGGCAAGTTAGGCAAGTTGACTCCGAAAGGAGGCACTTTTCCCCAAGAAGCCAAACTCAAGAACCCTCAATGCAGATGTCATTTTGTGGGGCGCGTTTGGGCCTCCGATGGCAGCCAGGTTTGGAGGAGGGGGCAGCTTTGGTCTGGGAGAAATCCTCGTCCTTATGGAATTTTTGTAGTCTAAAGCCCAGCACGGGCCGCAGGCTAGTTAGGCAAGTTGACTCCGAAAGGAGGCACTTTTCCCCAGAAAGCCAAACTCAAGAGCCCACTTGGCAGATGTCATTTTGTAGGGCGCGTTTGGGCCTCCGATGGCAGCCAGGTTTGGAGGAGGGGGCAGCTTTGGTCTGGGAGGAATCCTCGTCCTTATGGAATTTTTGTAGCAAAAGCCCGGGACGGGACGCAGGCAAGTTGGTTTTGAAAGGAGTCACTTTTCCCCAAGAAGCCAAACTCAAGAGCCCACTTGGCAGGTGTCATTTTGTAGGGCACGTTTGGGCCTCCGATGGCAGCCAGGTTTGGAGGAGGGGGCAGTTTTGGTCTGGGAGAAATCCTCGTCCTTCTGGAATTTTTGTAGGCAAAAGCCCTGCATGGGCCGCAGGCAAGTTGACTCCGAAAGGAGGCAATTTTCCCCAAGAAGCCAAACTCAAGAGCCCACTTGGCAGGTGTCATTTTGTAGGGCGCGTTTGGGCCTCCGATGGCAGCCAGGTTTGGAGGAGGGGGCAGCTTTGGTCTGGGAGAAATCCTCGTCCTTATGGAATTTTTGGAGCCAAAACCCCTGCATGAGCCGCAGGCAAGTTGACTCAGAAAGGAGGCACTTTTCCCCAGAAAGCCAAACTCAAGAGCCCACTTGGCAGATGTCATTTTGTAGGGCGCGTTTGGGCCTCCGATGGCAGCCAGGTTTGGAGGAGGGGGCAGCTTTGGTCTGGGAGGAATCCTCGTCCTTATGGAATTTTTGTAGCAAAAGCCCGGGACGGGACGCAGGCAAGTTGGTTTTGAAAGGAGTCACTTTTCCCCAAGAAGCCAAACTCAAGAGCCCACTTGGCAGGTGTCATTTTCTAGGGCGCGTTTGGGCCTCCGATGTCAGCCAGGTTTGGAGGAGGGGGCAGCTTTGGTCTGGGAGAAATCCTCGTCCTTATGGAATTTTTGTAGGCAAAAACCCCGCATGGGCCGCAGGCAAGTTAGGCAAGTTGACTCCGAAAGGAGGCACTTTTCCCCAAGAAGCCAAACTCAAGAACCCTCAATGCAGATGTCATTTTGTGGGGCGCGTTTGGGCCTCCGATGGCAGCCAGGTTTGGAGGAGGGGGCAGCTTTGGTCTGGGAGAAATCCTCGTCCTTATGGAATTTTTGTAGTCTAAAGCCCAGCACGGGCCGCATGCTAGTTAGGCAAGTTGGCTTTGAAAGGAGGCACATTTCCGCAAGAAGCCAAACTCAAGAGCCCACTTGGCAGATGTCATTTTGTAGGGCACGTTTGGGCCTCCGATGGCAGCCAGGTTTGGAGGAGGGGGCAGCTTTGGTCTGGGAGAAATCCTCGTCCTTATGGAATTTTTGGAGGCAAAAGCCCTGCATGGGCCGCCGGCAAGTTGACTCCGAAAGGAGGCACTTTTCCCCAAGAAGCCAAACTCAAGAGCCCGCTTGGCAGATGTCATTTTGTAGGGCGCGTTTGGGCCTCCGATGGCAGCCAGGTTTGGAGGAGGGGGCAGCTTTGGTCTGGGAGGAATCCTCGTCCTTATGGAATTTTTGTAGCAAAAGCCCGGGACGGGACGCAGGCAAGTTGGTTTTGAAAGGAGTCACTTTTCCCCAAGAAGCCAAACTCAAGAGCCCACTTGGCAGTTGTCATTTTGTGGGGCGCGTTTGGGCCTCCGATGGCAGCCAGGTTTGGAGGAGGGGGCAGCTTTGGTCTGGGAGAAATCCTCGTCCTTATGGAATTTTTGTAGGCAAAAACCCCACATGGGCCGCAGGCAAGTTAGGCAAGTTGACTCCGAAAGGAGGCACTTTTCCCCAAGAAGCCAAACTCAAGAACCCTCAATGCAGATGTCATTTTGTGGGGCGCGTTTGGGCCTCCGATGGCAGCCAGGTTTGGAGGAGGGGGCAGCTTTGGTCTGGGAGAAATCCTCGTCCTTATGGAATTTTTGTAGTCTAAAGCCCAGCACGGGCCGCAGGCTAGTTAGGCAAGTTGGCTTTGAAAGGAGGCACTTTTCCGCAAGAAGCCAAACTCAAGAGCCCACTTGGCAGATGTCATTTTGTAGGGCGCGTTTGGGCCTCCGATGGCAGCCAGGTTTGGAGGAGGGGGCAGCTTTGGTCTGGGAGGAATCCTCGTCCTTATGGAATTTTTGGAGGCAAAAGCCCAGAACGGGCCGCAGGCAAGTTGGCTTTGAAAGGAGGCACTTCCACACAAGAAGCCAAACTCAAGAGCCCACTTGGCAGGTGTCATTTTGTAGGGCACGTTTGGGCCTCCGATGGCAGCCAGGTTTGGAGGAGGGGGCAGCTTTGGTCTGGGAGAAATCCTCGTCCTTATGGAATTTTTGGAGGCAAAAGCCCTGCATGGGCCGCAGGCAAGTTGACTCCGAAAGGAGGCACTTTTCCCCAGGAAGCCAAACTCAAGAACCCTCAATGCAGGTGTCATTTGGTGGGGCGCGTTTGGGCCTACGATGGCAGCCAGGTTTGGAGGAGGGGGCAGCTTTGGTCTGGGAGAAATCCTCGTCCTTATGGAATTTTTGGAGGCAAAAGCCCAGGACGGGCCGCAGGCAAGTTGGCTTTGAAAGGAGGTACTTCCACCCAAGAAGCCAAACTCAAGAGCCCACTTGGCAGATGTCATTTTGTAGGGCACGTTTGGGCCTCCGATGGCAGCCAGGTTTGGAGGAGGGGGCAGCTTTGGTCTGGGAGAAATCCTCGTCCTTATGGAATTTTTGTAGGCAAAAGCCCTGCATGGGCCGCAGGCAAGTTGACTCCGAAAGGAGGCACATTTCCCCAGAAAGCCAAACTCAAGAGCCCACTTGGCAGATGTCATTTTGTAGGGCGCGTTTGGGCCTCCGATGGCAGCCAGGTTTGGAGGAGGGGGCAGCTTTGGTCTGGGAGGAATCCTCGTCCTTATGGAATTTTTGCAGGCAAAAGCCCTGCATGGGCCGCAGGCAAGTTGGTTTTGAAAGGAGTCACTTTTCCCCAAGAAGCCAAACTCAAGAGCCCACTTGGCAGGTGTCATTTTGTAGGGCGCGTTTGGGCCTCCGATGGCAGCCAGGTTTGGAGGAGGGGGCAGCTTTGGTCTGGGAGAAATCCTCGTCCTTATGGAATTTTTGTAGGGAAAAACCCCGCATGGGCCGCAGGCAAGTTAGGCAAGTTGCTTTGAAAGGAGGCACTTTCCCCCAAGAAGCCAAACTCAAGAACCCACAATGCAGATGTCATTTTGTAGGGCGCGTTTGGGCCTCCGATGGCAGCCAGGTTTGGAGGAGGGGGCAGCTTTGGTCTGGGAGAAATCCTCGTCCTTATGGAATTTTTGTAGTCTAAAGCCGAGCACGGGCTGCAGGCAAGTTGGCTTTGAAAGGAGGCACTTTCCCCCAAGAAGCCACACTAAGGAGCCCCCTTGGCAGATGTCAATTTGTAGGGCGCGTTTGGGCCACCGATGGCAGCTAGGTTTGGAGGAGGGGGCAGCTTTGGTCTGGGAGAAATCCTCGTCCTTATGGAATTTATGTAGGCAAAAGCCCAGAATGGGCTGCAGGCTAGTTAGGCAAGTTGGCTTTGAAAGGAGGCACTTTTCCGCAAGAAGCCAAACTCAAGAGCCCACTTGGCAGATGTCATTTTGTAGGGCGCGTTTGGGCCTCCGATGGAAACCAGGTTTGGAGGAGGGGGCAGCTTTGGTCTGGGAGAAATCCTCGTCCTTATGGAATTTTTGTAGGCAAAAGCCCAGGACGGGCCGCAGGCAAGTTGGCTTTGAAAGGAGGCACTTCCACCCAAGAAGCCAAACTCAAGAGCCCACTTGGCAGGTGTCATTTTGTAGGGCACGTTTGGGCCTCCAATGGCAGCCAGGTTTGGAGGAGGGGGCAGCTTTGGTCTGGGAGAAATCCTCGTCCTTATGGAATTTTTGGAGGCAAAAGCCCTGCATGGGCCGCAGGCAAGTTGACTCCGAAAGGAGGCACTTTTCCCCAGGAAGCCAAACTCAAGAACCCTCAATGCAGGTGTCATTTTGTGGGGCGCGTTTGGGCCTCCGATGGCAGCCAGGTTTGGAGGAGGGGGCAGCTTTGGTCTGGGAGAAATCCTCGTCCTTCTGGAATTTTTGGAGGCAAAAGCCCAGGACGGGCCGCAGGCAAGTTAGGCAAGTTGGCTCCGAAAGGAGGCACTTTTCCCCAAGAAGCCAAACTCAAGAGCCCACTTGGCAGATGTCATTTTGTAGGGCGCATTTGGGCCTCTGATGGCAGCCAGGTTTGGAGGAGGGGGCAGCTTTGGTCTGGGAGAAATCCTCGTCCTTATGGAATTTTTGGAGGCAAAAGCCCAGCACGGGCCGCAGGCTAGTTAGGCAAGTTGGCTCCGAAAGGAGGCACTTTTCCCCAAGAAGCCAAACTCAAGAGCCCACTTGGCAGGTGTCATTTTCTAGGGCGCGTTTGGGCCTCCGATGGCAGCCAGGTTTGGAGGAGGGGGCAGCTTTGGTCTGGGAGAAATCCTCGTCCTTATGGAATTTTTGGAGGCAAAAGCCCTGCATGGGCCGCCGGCAAGTTGACTCCGAAAGGAGGCACTTTTCCCCAAGAAGCCAAACTCAAGAGCCCACTTGGCAGGTGTCATTTTCTAGGGCGCGTTTGGGCCTCCGATGTCAGCCAGGTTTGGAGGAGGGGGCAGCTTTGGTCTGGGAGAAATCCTCGTCCTTATGGAATTTTTGTAGGCAAAAGCCCAGGATGGGCGGCAGGCAAGTTAGGCAAGTTGACTCCGAAAGGAGGCACTTTTCCCCAAGAAGCCAAACTCAAGAACCCTCAATGCAGATGTCATTTTGTGGGGCGCGTTTGGGCCTCCGATGGCAGCCAGGTTTGGAGGAGGGGGCAGCTTTGGTCTGGGAGAAATCCTCGTCCTTATGGAATTTTTGTAGTCTAATGCCCAGCACGGGCCGCAGGCTAGTTAGGCAAGTTGGCTTTGAAAGGAGGCACTTTTCCGCAAGAAGCCAAACTCAAGAGCCCACTTGGCAAATGTCATTTTGTAGGGCGCGTTTGGGCCTCGGATGGCAGCCAGGTTTGGAGGAGGGGGCAGCTTTGGTCTGGGAGAAATCCTCGTCCTTATGGAATTTTTGTAGGCAAAAGCCCAGGACGGGCCACAGGCAAGTTGGCTTTGAAAGGAGGTACTTCCACCCAAGAAGCCAAACTCAAGAGCCCACTTGGCAGTTGTCATTTTGTAGGGCACGTTTGGGCCTCCGATGGCAGCCAGGTTTGGAGGAGGGGGCAGCTTTGGTCTGGGAGAAATCCTCGTCCTTATGGAATTTTTGTCGGCAAAAGCCCTGCATGGGCCGCAGGCAAGTTGACTCCGAAAGGAGGCACTTTTCCCCAGAAAGCCAAACTCAAGAACCCACAATGCAGATGTCATTTTGTAGGGCGCGTTTGGGCCTCCGATGGCAGCCAGGTTTGGAGGAGGGGGCAGCTTTGGTCTGGGAGGAATCCTCGTCCTTATGGAATTTTTGTAGCAAAAGCCCGGGACGGGACGCAGGCAAGTTGGTTTTGAAAGGAGTCACTTTTCCCCAAGAAGCCAAACTCAAGAGCCCACTTGGCAGGTGTCATTTTGTAGGGCGCGTTTGGGCCTCCGATGGCAGCCAGGTTTGGAGGAGGGGGCAGCTTTGGTCTGGGAGGAATCCTCGTCCTTATGGAATTTTTGTAGGCAAAAACCCCACATGGGCCGCAGGCAAGTTAGGCAAGTTGACTCCGAAAGGAGGCACTTTTCCCCAAGAAGCCAAACTCAAGAACCCTCAATGCAGATGTCATTTTGTGGGGCGCGTTTGGGCCTCCGATGGCAGCCAGGTTTGGAGGAGGGGGCAGCTTTGGTCTGGGAGAAATCCTCGTCCTTATGGAATTTTTGTAGTCTAAAGCCCAGCACGGGCCGCAGGCTAGTTAGGCAAGTTGGCTTTGAAAGGAAGCACTTTTTCCGCAAGAAGCCAAACTCAAGAGCCCACTTGGCAGATGTCATTTTGTAGGGCGCGTTTGGGCCTCCGATGGCAGCCAGGTTTGGAGGAGGGGGCAGCTTTGGTCTGGGAGAAATCCTCGTCCTTATGGAATTTTTGGAGGCAAAAGCCCAGGACGGGCCGCAGGCAAGTTGGCTTTGAAAGGAGGCACTTCCACCCAAGAAGCCAAACTCAAGAGCCCACTTGGCAGGTGTCATTTTGTAGGGCACGTTTGGGCCTCCGATGGCAGCCAGGTTTGGAGGAGGGGGCAGCTTTGGTCTGGGAGAAATCCTCGTCCTTCTGGAATTTTTGTAGGCAAAAGCCCTGCATGGGCCGCAGGCAAGTTGACTCCGAAAGGAGGCACTTTTCCCCAGGAAGCCAAACTCAAGAACCCTCAATGCAGGTGTCATTTGGTGGGGCGCGTTTGGGCCTCCGATGGCAGCCAGGTTTGGAGGAGGGGGCAGCTTTGGTCTGGGAGAAATCCTCGTCCTTATGGAATTTTTGTAGGCAAAAGCCCTGCATGGGCCGCAGGCAAGTTGACTCCGAAAGGAGGCACATTTCCCCAGAAAGCCAAACTCAAGAGCCCACTTGGCAGATGTCATTTTGTAGGGCGCGTTTGGGCCTCCGATGGCAGCCAGGTTTGGAGGAGGGGGCAGCTTTGGTCTGGGAGGAATCCTCGTCCTTATGGAATTTTTGTAGCAAAAGCCCGGGACGGGACGCAGGCAAGTTGGTTTTGAAAGGAGGCACTTTCCCCCAAGAAGCCAAACTCAAGAGCCCACAATGCAGATGTCATTTTGTAGGGCGCGTTTGGGCCTCCGATGGCAGCCAGGTTTGGAGGAGGGGGCAGCTTTGGTCTGGGAGAAATCCTCGTCCTTATGGAATTTTTGTAGCAAAAGCCCAGGATGGGCCGCAGGCAAGTTAGGCAAGTTGGCTCCGAAAGGAGGCACTTTTCCCCAAGAAGCCAAACTCAAGAACCCGCAATGCAGATGTCATTTTGTGGGGCGCGTTTGGGCCTCCGATGGCAGCCAGGTTTGGAGGAGGGGGCAGCTTTGGTCTGGGAGAAATCCTCGTCCTTATGGAATTTTTGTAGTCTAAAGCCCAGCACGGGCTGCAGGCAAGTTGGCTTTGAAAGGAGGCACTTTCCCCCAAGAAGCCACACTAAGGAGCCCACTTGGCAGATGTCATTTTGTAGGGCGCGTTTGGGCCACCGATGGCAGCTAGGTTTGGAGGAGGGGGCAGCTTTGGTCTGGGAGAAATCCTCGTCCTTATGGAATTTATGTAGGCAAAAGCCCAGAATGGGCTGCAGCCTAGTGTGGCAAGTTGGCTTTGAAAGGAGGCACTTTTCCGCAAGAAGCCAAACTCAAGAGCCCACTTGGCAGATGTCATTTTGTAGGGCGCGTTTGGGCCTCCGATGGAAACCAGGTTTGGAGGAGGGGGCAGCTTTGGTCTGGGAGAAATCCTCGTCCTTATGGAATTTTTGTAGGCAAAAGCCCAGGACGGGCCGCAGGCAAGTTGGCTTTGAAAGGAGGCACTTCCACCCAAGAAGCCAAACTCAAGAGCCCACTTGGCAGGTGTCATTTTGTAGGGCACGTTTGGGCCTCCAATGGCAGCCAGGTTTGGAGGAGGGGGCAGCTTTGGTCTGGGAGAAATCCTCGTACTTATGGAATTTTTGGAGGCAAAAGCCCTGCATGGGCCGCAGGCAAGTTGACTCCGAAAGGAGGCACTTTTCCCCAGGAAGCCAAACTCAAGAACCCTCAATGCAGGTGTCATTTTGTGGGGCGCGTTTGGGCCTCCGATGGCAGCCAGGTTTGGAGGAGGGGGCAGCTTTGGTCTGGGAGAAATCCTCGTCCTTATGGAATTTTTGTAGTCTAAAGCCCAGCACGGGCCGCAGGCTAGTTAGGCAAGTTGGCTCCGAAAGGAGGCACTTTTCCCCAAGAAGCCAAACTCAAGAGCCCACTTGGCAGGTGTCATTTTGTAGGGCGCGTTTGGGCCTCCGATGGCAGCCAGGTTTGGAGGAGGGGGCAGCTTTGGTCTGGGAGAAATCCTCGTCCTTATGGAATTTTTGGAGGCAAAAGCCCAGCACGGGCCGCAGGCTAGTTAGGCAAGTTGGCTCCGAAAGGAGGCACTTTTCCCCAAGAAGCCAAACTCAAGAGCCCACTTGGCAGGTGTCATTTTCTAGGGCGCGTTTGGGCCTCCGATGGCAGCCAGGTTTGGAGGAGGGGGCAGCTTTGGTCTGGGAGAAATCCTCGTCCTTATGGAATTTTTGGAGGCAAAAGCCCTGCATGGGCCGCCGGCAAGTTGACTCCGAAAGGAGGCACTTTTCCCCAAGAAGCCAAACTCAAGAGCCCACTTGGCAGGTGTCATTTTCTAGGGCGCGTTTGGGCCTCCGATGTCAGCCAGGTTTGGAGGAGGGGGCAGCTTTGGTCTGGGAGAAATCCTCGTCCTTATGGAATTTTTGGAGGCAAAAGCCCAGCACGGGCCGCAGGCAAGTTGGTTTTGAAAGGAGTCACTTTTCCCCAAGAAGCCAAACTCAAGAGCCCACTTGGCAGGTGTCATTTTGTAGGGCGCGTTTGGGCCTCCGATGGCAGCCAGGTTTGGAGGAGGGGGCAGCTTTGGTCTGGGAGAAATCCTCGTCCTTATGGAATTTTTGTAGGGAAAAACCCCGCATGGGCCGCAGGCAAGTTAGGCAAGTTGCTTTGAAAGGAGGCACTTTCCCCCAAGAAGCCAAACTCAAGAACCCACTTGGCAGATGTCATTTTGTAGGGCGCGTTTGGGCCTCCGATGGCAGCCAGGTTTGGAGGAGGGGCAGCTTTGGTCTGGGAGAAATCCTCGTCCTTATGGAATTTTTGTAGCAAAAGCCCAGGATGGGCCGCAGGCAAGTTAGGCAAGTTGGCTCCGAAAGGAGGCACTTTTCCCCAAGAAGCCAAACTCAAGAACCCTCAATGCAGATGTCATTTTGTGGGGCGCGTTTGGGCCTCCGATGGCAGCCAGGTTTGGAGGAGGGGGCAGCTTTGGTCTGGGAGAAATCCTCGTCCTTATGGAATTTTTGTAGTCTAAAGCCGAGCACGGGCTGCAGGCAAGTTGGCTTTGAAAGGAGGCACTTTCCCCCAAGAAGCCACACTAAGGAGCCCACTTGGCAGATGTCATTTTGTAGGGCGCGTTTGGGCCACCGATGGCAGCTAGGTTTGGAGGAGGGGGCAGCTTTGGTCTGGGAGAAATCCTCGTCCTTATGGAATTTATGTAGGCAAAAGCCCAGAATGGGCTGCAGGCTAGTTAGGCAAGTTGGCTTTGAAAGGAGGCACTTTTCCGCAAGAAGCCAAACTCAAGAGCCCACTTGGCAGATGTCATTTTGTAGGGCGCGTTTGGGCCTCCGATGGCAGCCAGGTTTGGAGGAGGGGGCAGCTTTGGTCTGGGAGGAATCCTCGTCCTTATGGAATTTTTGTAGCAAAAGCCCGGGACGGGACGCAGGCAAGTTGGTTTTGAAAGGAGTCACTTTTCCCCAAGAAGCCAAACTCAAGAGCCCACTTGGCAGGTGTCATTTTGTAGGGCGCGTTTGGGCCTCCGATGGCAGCCAGGTTTGGAGGAGGGGGCAGCTTTGGTCTGGGAGAAATCCTCGTCCTTATGGAATTTTTGTAGGGAAAAACCCCGCATGGGCCGCAGACAAGTTAGGCAAGTTGCTTTGAAAGGAGGCACTTTCCCCCAAGAAGCCAAACTCAAGAGCCCACTTGGCAGGTGTCATTTTGTAGGGCGCGTTTGGGCCTCCGATGGCAGCCAGGTTTGGAGGAGGGGGCAGCTTTGGTCTGGGAGAAATCCTCGTCCTTATGGAATTTTTGTAGCAAAAGCCCAGGATGGGCCGCAGGCAAGTTAGGCAAGTTGGCTCCGAAAGGAGGCACTTTTCCCCAAGAAGCCAAACTCAAGAACCCGCAATGCAGATGTCATTTTGTGGGGCGCGTTTGGGCCTCCGATGGCAGCCAGGTTTGGAGGAGGGGGCAGCTTTGGTCTGGGAGAAATCCTCGTCCTTATGGAATTTTTGTAGTCTAAAGCCCAGCACGGGCTGCAGGCAAGTTGGCTTTGAAAGGAGGCACTTTCCCCCAAGAAGCCACACTAAGGGGCCCACCTGGCAGATGTCATTTTGTAGGGCGCGTTTGGGCCACCGATGGCAGCTAGGTTTGGAGGAGGGGGCAGCTTTGGTCTGGGAGAAATCCTCGTCCTTATGGAATTTATGTAGGCAAAAGCCCAGAATGGGCTGCAGCCTAGTGTGGCAAGTTGGCTTTGAAAGGAGGCACTTTTCCGCAAGAAGCCAAACTCAAGAGCCCACTTGGCAGATGTCATTTTGTAGGGCGCGTTTGGGCCTCCGATGGAAACCAGGTTTGGAGGAGGGGGCAGCTTTGGTCTGGGAGAAATCCTCGTCCTTATGGAATTTTTGTAGGCAAAAGCCCAGGACGGGCCGCAGGCAAGTTGGCTTTGAAAGGAGGCACTTCCACCCAAGAAGCCAAACTCAAGAGCCCACTTGGCAGGTGTCATTTTGTAGGGCACGTTTGGGCCTCCAATGGCAGCCAGGTTTGGAGGAGGGGGCAGCTTTGGTCTGGGAGAAATCCTCGTACTTATGGAATTTTTGGAGGCAAAAGCCCTGCATGGGCCGCAGGCAAGTTGACTCCGAAAGGAGGCACTTTTCCCCAGGAAGCCAAACTCAAGAACCCTCAATGCAGGTGTCATTTTGTGGGGCGCGTTTGGGCCTCCGATGGCAGCCAGGTTTGGAGGAGGGGGCAGCTTTGGTCTGGGAGAAATCCTCGTCCTTATGGAATTTTTGGAGGCAAAAGCCCAGCACGGGCCGCAGGCTAGTTAGGCAAGTTGGCTCCGAAAGGAGGCACTTTTCCCCAAGAAGCCAAACTCAAGAGCCCACTTGGCAGGTGTCATTTTCTAGGGCGCGTTTGGGCCTCCGATGGCAGCCAGGTTTGGAGGAGGGGGCAGCTTTGGTCTGGGAGAAATCCTCGTCCTTATGGAATTTTTGGAGGCAAAAGCCCTGCATGGGCCGCCGGCAAGTTGACTCCGAAAGGAGGCACTTTTCCCCAAGAAGCCAAACTCAAGAGCCCACTTGGCAGGTGTCATTTTCTAGGGCGCGTTTGGGCCTCCGATGTCAGCCAGGTTTGGAGGAGGGGGCAGCTTTGGTCTGGGAGAAATCCTCGTCCTTATGGAATTTTTGGTGGCAAAAGCCCAGCACGGGCCGCAGGCAAGTTGGTTTTGAAAGGAGTCACATTTCCCCAAGAAGCCAAACTCAAGAGCCCACTTGGCAGGTGTCATTTTGTAGGGCGCGTTTGGGCCTCCGATGGCAGCCAGGTTTGGAGGAGGGGGCAGCTTTGGTCTGGGAGAAATCCTCGTCCTTATGGAATTTTTGTAGGGAAAAACCCCGCATGGGCCGCAGGCAAGTTAGGCAAGTTGCTTTGAAAGGAGGCACTTTCCCCCAAGAAGCCAAACTCAAGAACCCACTTGGCAGATGTCATTTTGTAGGGCGCGTTTGGGCCTCCGATGGCAGCCAGGTTTGGAGGAGGGGCAGCTTTGGTCTGGGAGAAATCCTCGTCCTTATGGAATTTTTGTAGCAAAAGCCCAGGATGGGCCGCAGGCAAGTTAGGCAAGTTGGCTCCGAAAGGAGGCACTTTTCCCCAAGAAGCCAAACTCAAGAACCCTCAATGCAGATGTCATTTTGTGGGGCGCGTTTGGGCCTCCGATGGCAGCCAGGTTTGGAGGAGGGGGCAGCTTTGGTCTGGGAGAAATCCTCGTCCTTATGGAATTTTTGTAGTCTAAAGCCGAGCACGGGCTGCAGGCAAGTTGGCTTTGAAAGGAGGCACTTTCCCCCAAGAAGCCACACTAAGGAGCCCACTTGGCAGATGTCATTTTGTAGGGCGCGTTTGGGCCACCGATGGCAGCTAGGTTTGGAGGAGGGGGCAGCTTTGGTCTGGGAGAAATCCTCGTCCTTATGGAATTTATGTAGGCAAAAGCCCAGAATGGGCTGCAGGCTAGTTAGGCAAGTTGGCTTTGAAAGGAGGCACTTTTCCGCAAGAAGCCAAACTCAAGAGCCCACTTGGCAGATGTCATTTTGTAGGGCGCGTTTGGGCCTCCGATGGAAACCAGGTTTGGAGGAGGGGGCAGCTTTGGTCTGGGAGAAATCCTCGTCCTTATGGAATTTTTGTAGGCAAAAGCCCAGGACGGGCCGCAGGCAAGTTGGCTTTGAAAGGAGGCACTTCCACCCAAGAAGCCAAACTCAAGAGCCCACTTGGCAGGTGTCATTTTGTAGGGCACGTTTGGGCCTCCAATGGCAGCCAGGTTTGGAGGAGGGGGCAGCTTTGGTCTGGGAGAAATCCTCGTCCTTATGGAATTTTTGGAGGCAAAAGCCCTGCATGGGCCGCAGGCAAGTTGACTCCGAAAGGAGGCACTTTTCCCCAGGAAGCCAAACTCAAGAACCCTCAATGCAGGTGTCATTTTCTAGGGCGCGTTTGGGCCTCCGATGTCAGCCAGGTTTGGAGGAGGGGGCAGCTTTGGTCTGGGAGAAATCCTCGTCCTTATGGAATTTTTGTAGGCAAAAGCCCAGGATGGGCGGCAGGCAAGTTAGGCAAGTTGACTCCGAAAGGAGGCACTTTTCCCCAAGAAGCCAAACTCAAGAGCCCACTTGGCAGGTGTCATTTTCTAGGGCGCGTTTGGGCCTCCGATGTCAGCCAGGTTTGGAGGAGGGGGCAGCTTTGGTCTGGGAGAAATCCTCGTCCTTATGGAATTTTTGTAGTCTAAAGCCCAGCACGGACCGCAGGCTAGTTAGGCAAGTTGGCTTTGAAAGGAGGCACTTTTCCGCAAGAAGCCAAACTCAAGAGCCCACTTGGCAAATGTCATTTTGTAGGGCGCGTTTGGGCCTCGGATGGCAGCCAGGTTTGGAGGAGGGGGCAGCTTTGGTCTGGGAGAAATCCTCGTCCTTATGGAATTTTTGGAGGCAAAAGCCCAGGACGGGCCGCAGGCAAGTTGGCTTTGAAAGGAGGTACTTCCACCCAAGAAGCCAAACTCAAGAGCCCACTTGGCAGTTGTCATTTTGTAGGGCACGTTTGGGCCTCCGATGGCAGCCAGGTTTGGAGGAGGGGGCAGCTTTGGTCTGGGAGAAATCCTCGTCCTTATGGAATTTTTGTCGGCAAAAGCCCTGCATGGGCCGCAGGCAAGTTGACTCCGAAAGGAGGCACTTTTCCCCAGAAAGCCAAACTCAAGAGCCCACTTGGCAGATGTCATTTTGTAGGGCGCGTTTGGGCCTCCGATGGCAGCCAGGTTTGGAGGAGGGGGCAGCTTTGGTCTGGGAGGAATCCTCGTCCTTATGGAATTTTTGTAGCAAAAGCCCGGGACGGGACGCAGGCAAGTTGGTTTTGAAAGGAGTCACTTTTCCCCAAGAAGCCAAACTCAAGAGCCCACTTGGCAGGTGTCATTTTGTAGGGCGCGTTTGGGCCTCCGATGGCAGCCAGGTTTGGAGGAGGGGGGAGCTTTGGTCTGGGAGGAATCCTCGTCCTTATGGAATTTTTGTAGGCAAAAACCCCACATGGGCCGCAGGCAAGTTAGGCAAGTTGACTCCGAAAGGAGGCACTTTTCCCCAAGAAGCCAAACTCAAGAACCCTCAATGCAGATGTCATTTTGTGGGGCGCGTTTGGGCCTCCGATGGCAGCCAGGTTTGGAGGAGGGGGCAGCTTTGTTCTGGGAGAAATCCTCGTCCTTATGGAATTTTTGTAGTCTAAAGCCCAGCACGGGCCGCAGGCTAGTTAGGCAAGTTGGCTTTGAAAGGAGGCACTTTTTCCGCAAGAAGCCAAACTCAAGAGCCCACTTGGCAGATGTCATTTTGTAGGGCGCGTTTGGGCCTCCGATGGCAGCCAGGTTTGGAGGAGGGGGCAGCTTTGGTCTGGGAGAAATCCTCGTCCTTATGGAATTTTTGTAGGCAAAAGCCCAGGACGGGCCGCAGGCAAGTTGGCTTTGAAAGGAGGCACTTCCACCCAAGAAGCCAAACTCAAGAGCCCACTTGGCAGGTGTCATTTTGTAGGGCACGTTTGGGCCTCCGATGGCAGCCAGGTTTGGAGGAGGGGGCAGCTTTGGTCTGGGAGAAATCCTCGTCCTTCTGGAATTTTTGTAGGCAAAAGCCCTGCATGGGCCGCAGGCAAGTTGACTCCGAAAGGAGGCACTTTTCCCCAGGAAGCCAAACTCAAGAACCCTCAATGCAGGTGTCATTTGGTGGGGCGCGTTTGGGCCTCCGATGGCAGCCAGGTTTGGAGGAGGGGGCAGCTTTGGTCTGGGAGAAATCCTCGTCCTTATGGAATTTTTGGAGGCAAAAGCCAAGGACGGGCCGCAGGCAAGTTGGCTTTGAAAGGAGGTACTTCCACCCAAGAAGCCAAACTCAAGAGCCCACTTGGCAGATGTCATTTTGTAGGGCACGTTTGGGCCTCCGATGGCAGCCAGGTTTGGAGGAGGGGGCAGCTTTGGTCTGGGGGAAATCCTCGTCCTTATGGAATTTTTGTAGGCAAAAGCCCTGCATGGGCCGCAGGCAAGTTGACTCCGAAAGGAGGCACATTTCCCCAGAAAGCCAAACTCAAGAGCCCACTTGGCAGATGTCATTTTGTAGGGCGCGTTTGGGCCTCCGATGGCAGCCAGGTTTGGAGGAGGGGGCAGCTTTGGTCTGGGAGGAATCCTCGTCCTTATGGAATTTTTGTAGCAAAAGCCCGGGACGGGACGCAGGCAAGTTGACTCCGAAAGGAGGCACTTTTCCCCAAGAAGCCAAACTCAAGAGCCCACTTGGCAGGTGTCATTTTGTAGGGCGCGTTTGGGCCTCCGATGGCAGCCAGGTTTGGAGGAGGGGGCAGCTTTGGTCTGGGAGAAATCCTCGTCCTTATGGAATTTTTGTAGGGAAAAACCCCGCATGGGCCGCAGGCAAGTTAGGCAAGTTGCTTTGAAAGGAGGCACTTTCCCCCAAGAAGCCAAACTCAAGAGCCCACTTGGCAGGTGTCATTTTGTAGGGCGCGTTTGGGCCTCCGATGGCAGCCAGGTTTGGAGGAGGGGGCAGCTTTGGTCTGGGAGAAATCCTCGTCCTTATGGAATTTTTGTAGCAAAAGCCCAGGATGGGCCGCAGGCAAGTTAGGCAAGTTGGCTCCGAAAGGAGGCACTTTTCCCCAAGAAGCCAAACTCAAGAACCCGCAATGCAGATGTCATTTTGTGGGGCGCGTTTGGGCCTCCGATGGCAGCCAGGTTTGGAGGAGGGGGCAGCTTTGGTCTGGGAGAAATCCTCGTCCTTATGGAATTTTTGTAGTCTAAAGCCGAGCACGGGCTGCAGGCAAGTTGGCTTTGAAAGGAGGCACTTTCCCCCAAGAAGCCACACTAAGGAGCCCACTTGGCAGATGTCATTTTGTAGGGCGCGTTTGGGCCACCGATGGCAGCTAGGTTTGGAGGAGGGGGCAGCTTTGGTCTGGGAGAAATCCTCGTCCTTATGGAATTTATGTAGGCAAAAGCCCAGAATGGGCTGCAGCCTAGTGTGGCAAGTTGGCTTTGAAAGGAGGCACTTTTCCGCAAGAAGCCAAACTCAAGAGCCCACTTGGCAGATGTCATTTTGTAGGGCGCGTTTGGGCCTCCGATGGAAACCAGGTTTGGAGGAGGGGGCAGCTTTGGTCTGGGAGAAATCCTCGTCCTTATGGAATTTTTGTAGGCAAAAGCCCAGGACGGGCCGCAGGCAAGTTGGCTTTGAAAGGAGGCACTTCCACCCAAGAAGCCAAACTCAAGAGCCCACTTGGCAGGTGTCATTTTGTAGGGCACGTTTGGGCCTCCAATGGCAGCCAGGTTTGGAGGAGGGGGCAGCTTTGGTCTGGGAGAAATCCTCGTCCTTATGGAATTTTTGGAGGCAAAAGCCCTGCATGGGCCGCAGGCAAGTTGACTCCGAAAGGAGGCACTTTTCCCCAGGAAGCCAAACTCAAGAACCCTCAATGCAGGTGTCATTTTGTGGGGCGCGTTTGGGCCTCCGATGGCAGCCAGGTTTGGAGGAGGGGGCAGCTTTGGTCTGGGAGAAATCCTCGTCCTTATGGAATTTTTGTAGTCTAAAGCCCAGCACGGGCCGCAGGCTAGTTAGGCAAGTTGGCTCCGAAAGGAGGCACTTTTCCCCAAGAAGCCAAACTCAAGAGCCCACTTGGCAGATGTCATTTTGTAGGGCGCATTTGGGCCTCTGATGGCAGCCAGGTTTGGAGGAGGGGGCAGCTTTGGTCTGGGAGAAATCCTCGTCCTTATGGAATTTTTGGAGGCAAAAGCCCAGCACGGGCCGCAGGCTAGTTAGGCAAGTTGGCTCCGAAAGGAGGCACTTTTCCCCAAGAAGCCAAACTCAAGAGCCCACTTGGCAGGTGTCATTTTCTAGGGCGCGTTTGGGCCTCCGATGGCAGCCAGGTTTGGAGGAGGGGGCAGCTTTGGTCTGGGAGAAATCCTCGTCCTTATGGAATTTTTGGAGGCAAAAGCCCTGCATGGGCCGCCGGCAAGTTGACTCCGAAAGGAGGCACTTTTCCCCAAGAAGCCAAACTCAAGAGCCCACTTGGCAGGTGTCATTTTCTAGGGCGCGTTTGGGCCACCGATGTCAGCCAGGTTTGGAGGAGGGGGCAGCTTTGGTCTGGGAGAAATCCTCGTCCTTATGGAATTTTTGGAGGCAAAAACCCCGCATGGGCCGCAGGCAAGTTAGGCAAGTTGACTCCGAAAGGAGGCACTTTTCCCCAAGAAGCCAAACTCAAGAACCCTCAATGCAGATGTCATTTTGTGGGGCGCGTTTGGGCCTCTGATGGCAGCCAGGTTTGGAGGAGGGGGCAGCTTTGTTCTGGGAGAAATCCTCGTCCTTATGGAATTTTTGTAGTCTAAAGCCCAGCACGGGCCGCAGGCTAGTTAGGCAAGTTGGCTTTGAAAGGAGGCACTTTTCCGCAAGAAGCCAAACTCAAGAGCCCACTTGGCAGATGTCATTTTGTAGGGCGCGTTTGGGCCTCCGATGGCAGCCAGGTTTGGAGGAGGGGGCAGCTTTGGTCTGGGAGAAATCCTCGTCCTTATGGAATTTTTGGAGGCAAAAGCCCAGGACGGGCCGCAGGCAAGTTGGCTTTGAAAGGAGGCACTTCCACCCAAGAAGCCAAACTCAAGAGCCCACTTGGCAGGTGTCATTTTGTAGGGCACGTTTGGGCCTCCGATGGCAGCCAGGTTTGGAGGAGGGGGCAGCTTTGGTCTGGGAGAAATCCTCGTCCTTCTGGAATTTTTGTAGGCAAAAGCCCTGCATGGGCCGCAGGCAAGTTGACTCCGAAAGGAGGCACTTTTCCCCAAGAAGCCAAACTCAAGAACCCTCAATGCAGATGTCATTTTGTGGGGCGCGTTTGGGCCTCCGATGGCAGCCAGGTTTGGAGGAGGGGGCAGCTTTGGTCTGGGAGAAATCCTCGTCCTTATGGAATTTTTGTAGTCTAAAGCCCAGCACGGGCCGCAGGCTAGTTAGGCAAGTTGGCTTTGAAAGGAGGCACTTTTTCCGCAAGAAGCCAAACTCAAGAGCCCACTTGGCAGATGTCATTTTGTAGGGCGCGTTTGGGCCTCCGATGGCAGCCAGGTTTGGAGGAGGGGGCAGCTTTGGTCTGGGAGAAATCCTCGTCCTTATGGAATTTTTGGAGGCAAAAGCCCAGGACGGGCCGCAGGCAAGTTGGCTTTGAAAGGAGGCACTTCCACCCAAGAAGCCAAACTCAAGAGCCCACTTGGCAGGTGTCATTTTGTAGGGCACGTTTGGGCCTCCGATGGCAGCCAGGTTTGGAGGAGGGGGCAGCTTTGGTCTGGGAGAAATCCTCGTCCTTCTGGAATTTTTGTAGGCAAAAGCCCTGCATGGGCCGCAGGCAAGTTGACTCCGAAAGGAGGCACTTTTCCCCAGGAAGCCAAACTCAAGAACCCTCAATGCAGGTGTCATTTGGTGGGGCGCGTTTGGGCCTCCGATGGCAGCCAGGTTTGGAGGAGGGGGCAGCTTTGGTCTGGGAGAAATCCTCGTCCTTATGGAATTTTTGTAGCAAAAGCCCAGGACGGGCCGCAGGCAAGTTGGCTTTGAAAGGAGGTACTTCCACCCAAGAAGCCAAACTCAAGAGCCCACTTGGCAGATGTCATTTTGTAGGGCACGTTTGGGCCTCCGATGGCAGCCAGGTTTGGAGGAGGGGGCAGCTTTGGTCTGGGAGAAATCCTCGTCCTTATGGAATTTTTGTAGGCAAAAGCCCTGCATGGGCCGCAGGCAAGTTGACTCCGAAAGGAGGCACATTTCCCCAGAAAGCCAAACTCAAGAGCCCACTTGGCAGATGTCATTTTGTAGGGCGCGTTTGGGCCTCCGATGGCAGCCAGGTTTGGAGGAGGGGGCAGCTTTGGTCTGGGAGGAATCCTCGTCCTTATGGAATTTTTGTAGCAAAAGCCCGGGACGGGACGCAGGCAAGTTGGTTTTGAAAGGAGTCACTTTTCCCCAAGAAGCCAAACTCAAGAGCCCACTTGGCAGGTGTCATTTTGTAGGGCGCGTTTGGGCCTCCGATGGCAGCCAGGTTTGGAGGAGGGGGCAGCTTTGGTCTGGGAGAAATCCTCGTCCTTATGGAATTTTTGTAGGGAAAAACCCCGCATGGGCCGCAGGCAAGTTAGGCAAGTTGCTTTGAAAGGAGGCACTTTCCCCCAAGAAGCCAAACTCAAGAGCCCACTTGGCAGGTGTCATTTTGTAGGGCGCGTTTGGGCCTCCGATGGCAGCCAGGTTTGGAGGAGGGGGCAGCTTTGGTCTGGGAGAAATCCTCGTCCTTATGGAATTTTTGTAGCAAAAGCCCAGGATGGGCCGCAGGCAAGTTAGGCAAGTTGGCTCCGAAAGGAGGCACTTTTCCCCAAGAAGCCAAACTCAAGAACCCGCAATGCAGATGTCATTTTGTGGGGCGCGTTTGGGCCTCCGATGGCAGCCAGGTTTGGAGGAGGGGGCAGCTTTGGTCTGGGAGAAATCCTCGTCCTTATGGAATTTTTGTAGTCTAAAGCCCAGCACGGGCTGCAGGCAAGTTGGCTTTGAAAGGAGGCACTTTCCCCCAAGAAGCCACACTAAGGAGCCCACTTGGCAGATGTCATTTTGTAGGGCGCGTTTGGGCCACCGATGGCAGCTAGGTTTGGAGGAGGGGGCAGCTTTGGTCTGGGAGAAATCCTCGTCCTTATGGAATTTATGTAGGCAAAAGCCCAGAATGGGCTGCAGCCTAGTGTGGCAAGTTGGCTTTGAAAGGAGGCACTTTTCCGCAAGAAGCCAAACTCAAGAGCCCACTTGGCAGATGTCATTTTGTAGGGCGCGTTTGGGCCTCCGATGGAAACCAGGTTTGGAGGAGGGGGCAGCTTTGGTCTGGGAGAAATCCTCGTCCTTATGGAATTTTTGTAGGCAAAAGCCCAGGACGGGCCGCAGGCAAGTTGGCTTTGAAAGGAGGCACTTCCACCCAAGAAGCCAAACTCAAGAGCCCACTTGGCAGGTGTCATTTTGTAGGGCACGTTTGGGCCTCCAATGGCAGCCAGGTTTGGAGGAGGGGGCAGCTTTGGTCTGGGAGAAATCCTCGTCCTTATGGAATTTTTGGAGGCAAAAGCCCTGCATGGGCCGCAGGCAAGTTGACTCCGAAAGGAGGCACTTTTCCCCAGGAAGCCAAACTCAAGAACCCTCAATGCAGGTGTCATTTTGTGGGGCGCGTTTGGGCCTCCGATGGCAGCCAGGTTTGGAGGAGGGGGCAGCTTTGGTCTGGGAGAAATCCTCGTCCTTATGGAATTTTTGTAGTCTAAAGCCCAGGACGGGCCGCAGGCAAGTTAGGCAAGTTGGCTCCGAAAGGAGGCACTTTTCCCCAAGAAGCCAAACTCAAGAGCCCACTTGGCAGATGTCATTTTGTAGGGCGCATTTGGGCCTCTGATGGCAGCCAGGTTTGGAGGAGGGGGCAGCTTTGGTCTGGGAGAAATCCTCGTCCTTATGGAATTTTTGGAGGCAAAAGCCCAGGACGGGCCGCAGGCAAGTTGGCTTTGAAAGGAGGTACTTCCACCCAAGAAGCCAAACTCAAGAGCCCACTTGGCAGATGTCATTTTGTAGGGCACGTTTGGGCCTCCGATGGCAGCCAGGTTTGGAGGAGGGGGCAGCTTTGGTCTGGGAGAAATCCTCGTCCTTATGGAATTTTTGTAGGCAAAAGCCCTGCATGGGCCGCAGGCAAGTTGACTCCGAAAGGAGGCACATTTCCCCAGAAAGCCAAACTCAAGAGCCCACTTGGCAGATGTCATTTTGTAGGGCGCGTTTGGGCCTCCGATGGCAGCCAGGTTTGGAGGAGGGGGCAGCTTTGGTCTGGGAGGAATCCTCGTCCTTATGGAATTTTTGTAGCAAAAGCCCGGGACGGGACGCAGGCAAGTTGGTTTTGAAAGGAGTCACTTTTCCCCAAGAAGCCAAACTCAAGAGCCCACTTGGCAGGTGTCATTTTGTAGGGCGCGTTTGGGCCTCCGATGGCAGCCAGGTTTGGAGGAGGGGGCAGCTTTGGTCTGGGAGAAATCCTCGTCCTTATGGAATTTTTGGAGGCAAAAGCCCAGCACGGGCCGCAGGCTAGTTAGGCAAGTTGGCTCCGAAAGGAGACACTTTTCCCCAAGAAGCCAAACTCAAGAGCCCACTTGGCAGGTGTCATTTTCTAGGGCGCGTTTGGGCCTCCGATGGCAGCCAGGTTTGGAGGAGGGGGCAGCTTTGGTCTGGGAGAAATCCTCGTCCTTATGGAATTTTTGGAGGCAAAAGCCCTGCATGGGCCGCCGGCAAGTTGACTCCGAAAGGAGGCACTTTTCCCCAAGAAGCCAAACTCAAGAGCCCACTTGGCAGGTGTCATTTTCTAGGGAGCGTTTGGGCCTCCGATGTCAGCCAGGTTTGGAGGAGGGGGCAGCTTTGGTCTGGGAGAAATCCTCGTCCTTATGGAATTTTTGGAGGCAAAAACCCCGCATGGGCCGCAGGCAAGTTAGGCAAGTTGACTCCGAAAGGAGGCACTTTTCCCCAAGAAGCCAAACTCAAGAACCCTCAATGCAGATGTCATTTTGTGGGGCGCGTTTGGGCCTCTGATGGCAGCCAGGTTTGGAGGAGGGGGCAGCTTTGTTCTGGGAGAAATCCTCGTCCTTATGGAATTTTTGTAGTCTAAAGCCCAGCACGGGCCGCAGGCTAGTTAGGCAAGTTGGCTTTGAAAGGAGGCACATTTCCGCAAGAAGCCAAACTCAAGAGCCCACTTGGCAGTTGTCATTTTGTAGGGCGCGTTTGGGCCTCCGATGGCAGCCAGGTTTGGAGGAGGGGGCAGCTTTGGTCTGGGAGAAATCCTCGTCCTTATGGAATTTTTGGAGGCAAAAGCCCAGGACGGGCCGCAGGCAAGTTGGCTTTGAAAGGAGGCACTTCCACCCAAGAAGCCAAACTCAAGAGCCCACTTGGCAGGTGTCATTTTGTAGGGCACGTTTGGGCCTCCAATGGCAGCCAGGTTTGGAGGAGGGGGCAGCTTTGGTCTGGGAGAAATCCTCGTCCTTCTGGAATTTTTGTAGGCAAAAGCCCTGCATGGGCCGCAGGCAAGTTGACTCCGAAAGGAGGCACTTTTCCCCAGGAAGCCAAACTCAAGAACCCTCAATGCAGGTGTCATTTGGTGGGGCGCGTTTGGGCCTCCGATGGCAGCCAGGTTTGGAGGAGGGGGCAGCTTTGGTCTGGGAGAAATCCTCGTCCTTATGGAATTTTTGGAGGCAAAAGCCCAGGACGGGCCGCAGGCAAGTTGGCTTTGAAAGGAGGTACTTCCACCCAAGAAGCCAAACTCAAGAGCCCACTTGGCAGATGTCATTTTGTAGGGCACGTTTGGGCCTCCGATGGCAGCCAGGTTTGGAGGAGGGGGCAGCTTTGGTCTGGGAGAAATCCTCGTCCTTATGGAATTTTTGTAGGCAAAAGCCCTGCATGGGCCGCAGGCAAGTTGACTCCGAAAGGAGGCACATTTCCCCAGAAAGCCAAACTCAAGAGCCCACTTGGCAGATGTCATTTTGTAGGGCGCGTTTGGGCCTCCGATGGCAGCCAGGTTTGGAGGAGGGGGCAGCTTTGGTCTGGGAGGAATCCTCGTCCTTATGGAATTTTTGTAGCAAAAGCCCGGGACGGGACGCAGGCAAGTTGGTTTTGAAAGGAGTCACTTTTCCCCAAGAAGCCAAACTCAAGAGCCCACTTGGCAGGTGTCATTTTGTAGGGCGCGTTTGGGCCTCCGATGGCGCCCAGGTTTGGAGGAGGGGGCAGCTTTGGTCTGGGAGAAATCCTCGTCCTTATGGAATTTTTGTAGGGAAAAACCCCGCATGGGCCGCAGGCAAGTTAGGCAAGTTGCTTTGAAAGGAGGCACTTTTCCCCAAGAAGCCAAACTCAAGAGCCCACTTGGCAGGTGTCATTTTGTAGGGCGCGTTTGGGCCTCCGATGGCAGCCAGGTTTGGAGGAGGGGGCAGCTTTGGTCTGGGAGAAATCCTCGTCCTTATGGAATTTTTGTAGGCAAAAGCCCTGCATGGGCCGCAGGCAAGTTGACTCCGAAAGGAGGCACATTTCCCCAGAAAGCCAAACTCAAGAGCCCACTTGGCAGATGTCATTTTGTAGGGCGCGTTTGGGCCTCCGATGGCAGCCAGGTTTGGAGGAGGGGGCAGCTTTGGTCTGGGAGGAATCCTCGTCCTTATGGAATTTTTGTAGCAAAAGCCCGGGACGGGACGCAGGCAAGTTGGTTTTGAAAGGAGTCACTTTTCCCCAAGAAGCCAAACTCAAGAGCCCACTTGGCAGGTGTCATTTTGTAGGGCGCGTTTGGGCCTCCGATGGCAGCCAGGTTTGGAGGAGGGGGCAGCTTTGGTCTGGGAGAAATCCTCGTCCTTATGGAATTTTTGTTGTCTAAAGCCCAGCACGGGCCGCAGGCTAGTTAGGCAAGTTGGCTCCGAAAGGAGGCACTTTTCCCCAAGAAGCCAAACTCAAGAGCCCACTTGGCAGATGTCATTTTGTAGGGCGCATTTGGGCCTCTGATGGCAGCCAGGTTTGGAGGAGGGGGCAGCTTTGGTCTGGGAGAAATCCTCGTCCTTATGGAATTTTTGGAGGCAAAAGCCCAGCACGGGCCGCAGGCTAGTTAGGCAAGTTGGCTCCGAAAGGAGGCACTTTTCCCCAAGAAGCCAAACTCAAGAGCCCACTTGGCAGGTGTCATTTTCTAGGGCGCGTTTGGGCCTCCGATGGCAGCCAGGTTTGGAGGAGGGGGCAGCTTTGGTCTGGGAGAAATCCTCGTCCTTATGGAATTTTTGGAGGCAAAAGCCCTGCATGGGCCGCCGGCAAGTTGACTCCGAAAGGAGGCACTTTTCCCCAAGAAGCCAAACTCAAGAGCCCACTTGGCAGGTGTCATTTTCTAGGGCGCGTTTGGGCCACCGATGTCAGCCAGGTTTGGAGGAGGGGGCAGCTTTGGTCTGGGAGAAATCCTCGTCCTTATGGAATTTTTGGAGGCAAAAACCCCGCATGGGCCGCAGGCAAGTTAGGCAAGTTGACTCCGAAAGGAGGCACTTTTCCCCAAGAAGCCAAACTCAAGAACCCTCAATGCAGATGTCATTTTGTGGGGCGCGTTTGGGCCTCTGATGGCAGCCAGGTTTGGAGGAGGGGGCAGCTTTGTTCTGGGAGAAATCCTCGTCCTTATGGAATTTTTGTAGTCTAAAGCCCAGCACGGGCCGCAGGCTAGTTAGGCAAGTTGGCTTTGAAAGGAGGCACTTTTCCGCAAGAAGCCAAACTCAAGAGCCCACTTGGCAGATGTCATTTTGTAGGGCGCCTTTGGGCCTCCGATGGCAGCCAGGTTTGGAGGAGGGGGCAGCTTTGGTCTGGGAGAAATCCTCGTCCTTATGGAATTTTTGTAGGCAAAAGCCCAGGACGGGCTGCAGGCAAGTTGGCTTTGAAAGGAGGCACTTCCACCCAAGAAGCCAAACTCAAGAGCCCACTTGGCAGGTGTCATTTTGTAGGGCACGTTTGGGCCTCCGATGGCAGCCAGGTTTGGAGGAGGGGGCAGCTTTGGTCTGGGAGAAATCCTCGTCCTTCTGGAATTTTTGTAGGCAAAAGCCCTGCATGGGCCGCAGGCAAGTTGACTCCGAAAGGAGGCACTTTTCCCCAGGAAGCCAAACTCAAGAACCCTCAATGCAGGTGTCATTTGGTGGGGCGCGTTTGGGCCTCCGATGGCAGCCAGGTTTGGAGGAGGGGGCAGCTTTGGTCTGGGAGAAATCCTCGTCCTTATGGAATTTTTGGAGGCAAAAGCCCAGGACGGGCCGCAGGCAAGTTGGCTTTGAAAGGAGGTACTTCCACCCAAGAAGCCAAACTCAAGAGCCCACTTGGCAGATGTCATTTTGTAGGGCGCGTTTGGGCCTCCGATGGCAGCCAGGTTTGGAGGAGGGGGCAGCTTTGGTCTGGGAGAAATCCTCGTCCTTATGGAATTTTTGTAGGCAAAAGCCCTGCATGGGCCGCAGGCTAGTTAGGCAAGTTGGCTTTGAAAGGAGGCACTTTTCCGCAAGAAGCCAAACTCAAGAGCCCACTTGGCAAATGTCATTTTGTAGGGCGCGTTTGGGCCTCCGATGGCAGCCAGGTTTGGAGGAGGGGGCAGCTTTGGTCTGGGAGAAATCCTCGTCCTTATGGAATTTTTGGAGGCAAAAGCCCAGCACGGGCCGCAGGCAAGTTGGCTTTGAAAGGAGGTACTTCCACCCAAGAAGCCAAACTCAAGAGCCCACTTGGCAGTTGTCATTTTGTAGGGCACGTTTGGGCCTCCGATGGCAGCCAGGTTTGGAGGAGGGGGCAGCTTTGGTCTGGGAGAAATCCTCGTCCTTATGGAATTTTTGGAGGCAAAAGCCCTGCATGGGCCGCAGGCAAGTTGACTCCGAAAGGAGGCACTTTTCCCCAGAAAGCCAAACTCAAGAGCCCACTTGGCAGATGTCATTTTGTAGGGCGCGTTTGGGCCTCCGATGGCAGCCAGGTTTGGAGGAGGGGGCAGCTTTGGTCTGGGAGGAATCCTCGTCCTTATGGAATTTTTGTAGCAAAAGCCCGGGACGGGACGCAGGCAAGTTGGTTTTGAAAGGAGTCACTTTTCCCCAAGAAGCCAAACTCAAGAGCCCACTTGGCAGGTGTCATTTTGTAGGGCGCGTTTGGGCCTCCGATGGCAGCCAGGTTTGGAGGAGGGGGCAGCTTTGGTCTGGGAGGAATCCTCGTCCTTATGGAATTTTTGTAGCAAAAGCCCGGGACGGGACGCAGGCAAGTTGGTTTTGAAGGAGTCACTTTTCCCCAAGAAGCCAAACTCAAGAGCCCACTTGGCAGGTGTCATTTTGTAGGGCGCGTTTGGGCCTCCGATGGTAGCCAGGTTTGGAGGAGGGGGCAGCTTTGGTCTGGGAGAAATCCTCGTCCTTATGGAATTTTTGTAGGCAAAAACCCCACATGGGCCGCAGGCAAGTTAGGCAAGTTGACTCCGAAAGGAGGCACTTTTCCCCAAGAAGCCAAACTCAAGAACCCTCAATGCAGATGTCATTTTGTGGGGCGCGTTTGGGCCTCCGATGGCAGCCAGGTTTGGAGGAGGGGGCAGCTTTGGTCTGGGAGAAATCCTCGTCCTTATGGAATTTTTGTAGTCTAAAGCCCAGCACGGGCCGCAGGCTAGTTAGGCAAGTTGGCTTTGAAAGGAGGCACTTTTCCGCAAGAAGCCAAACTCAAGAGCCCACTTGGCAGATGTCATTTTGTAGGGCGCGTTTGGGCCTCCGATGGCAGCCAGGTTTGGAGGAGGGGGCAGCTTTGGTCTGGGAGAAATCCTCGTCCTTATGGAATTTTTGGAGGCAAAAGCCCAGGACGGGCCGCAGGCAAGTTGGCTTTGAAAGGAGGCACTTCCACCCAAGAAGCCAAACTCAAGAGCCCACTTGGCAGTTGTCATTTTGTAGGGCACGTTTGGGCCTCCGATGGCAGCCAGGTTTGGAGGAGGGGGCAGCTTTGGTCTGGGAGAAATCCTCGTCCTTCTGGAATTTTTGTAGGCAAAAGCCCTGCATGGGCCGCAGGCAAGTTGACTCCGAAAGGAGGCACTTTTCCCCAGGAAGCCAAACTCAAGAACCCTCAATGCAGGTGTCATTTGGTGGGGCGCGTTTGGGCCTCCGATGGCAGCCAGGTTTGGAGGAGGGGGCAGCTTTGGTCTGGGAGAAATCCTCGTCCTTATGGAATTTTTGGAGGCAAAAGCCCAGCACGGGCCGCAGGCAAGTTGACTCCGAAAGGAGGCACATTTCCCCAGAAAGCCAAACTCAAGAGCCCACTTGGCAGATGTCATTTTGTAGGGCGCGTTTGGGCCTCCGATGGCAGCCAGGTTTGGAGGAGGGGGCAGCTTTGGTCTGGGAGAAATCCTCGTCCTTATGGAATTTTTGTAGGCAAAAACCCCACATGGGCCGCAGGCAAGTTAGGCAAGTTGACTCCGAAAGGAGGCACTTTTCCCCAAGAAGCCAAACTCAAGAACCCTCAATGCAGATGTCATTTTGTGGGGCGCGTTTGGGCCTCCGATGGCAGCCAGGTTTGGAGGAGGGGGCAGCTTTGGTCTGGGAGAAATCCTCGTCCTTATGGAATTTTTGTAGTCTAAAGCCCAGCACGGGCCGCAGGCTAGTTAGGCAAGTTGGCTTTGAAAGGAGGCACTTTTCCGCAAGAAGCCAAACTCAAGAGCCCACTTGGCAGATGTCATTTTGTAGGGCGCGTTTGGGCCTCCGATGGCAGCCAGGTTTGGAGGAGGGGGCAGCTTTGGTCTGGGAGAAATCCTCGTCCTTATGGAATTTTTGGAGGCAAAAGCCCAGGACGGGCCGCAGGCAAGTTGGCTTTGAAAGGAGGCACTTCCACCCAAGAAGCCAAACTCAAGAGCCCACTTGGCAGGTGTCATTTTGTAGGGCACGTTTGGGCCTCCGATGGCAGCCAGGTTTGGAGGAGGGGGCAGCTTTGGTCTGGGAGAAATCCTCGTCCTTCTGGAATTTTTGTAGGCAAAAGCCCTGCATGGGCCGCAGGCAAGTTGACTCCGAAAGGAGGCACTTTTCCCCAGGAAGCCAAACTCAAGAACCCTCAATGCAGGTGTCATTTGGTGGGGCGCGTTTGGGCCTCCGATGGCAGCCAGGTTTGGAGGAGGGGGCAGCTTTGGTCTGGGAGAAATCCTCGTCCTTATGGAATTTTTGGAGGCAAAAGCCCAGGACGGGCCGCAGGCAAGTTGACTCCGAAAGGAGGCACATTTCCCCAGAAAGCCAAACTCAAGAGCCCACTTGGCAGATGTCATTTTGTAGGGCGCGTTTGGGCCTCCGATGGCAGCCAGGTTTGGAGGAGGGGGCAGCTTTGGTCTGGGAGAAATCCTCGTCCTTATGGAATTTTTGTAGGCAAAAACCCCACATGGGCCGCAGGCAAGTTAGGCAAGTTGACTCCGAAAGGAGGCACTTTTCCCCAAGAAGCCAAACTCAAGAACCCTCAATGCAGATGTCATTTTGTGGGGCGCGTTTGGGCCTCCGATGGCAGCCAGGTTTGGAGGAGGGGGCAGCTTTGGTCTGGGAGAAATCCTCGTCCTTATGGAATTTTTGTAGTCTAAAGCCCAGCACGGGCCGCAGGCTAGTTAGGCAAGTTGGCTTTGAAAGGAGGCACTTTTCCGCAAGAAGCCAAACTCAAGAGCCCACTTGGCAGATGTCATTTTGTAGGGCGCGTTTGGGCCTCCGATGGCAGCCAGGTTTGGAGGAGGGGGCAGCTTTGGTCTGGGAGAAATCCTCGTCCTTATGGAATTTTTGGAGGCAAAAGCCCAGGACGGGCCGCAGGCAAGTTGGCTTTGAAAGGAGGCACTTCCACCCAAGAAGCCAAACTCAAGAGCCCACTTGGCAGGTGTCATTTTGTAGGGCACGTTTGGGCCTCCGATGGCAGCCAGGTTTGGAGGAGGGGGCAGCTTTGGTCTGGGAGAAATCCTCGTCCTTCTGGAATTTTTGTAGGCAAAAGCCCTGCATGGGCCGCAGGCAAGTTGACTCCGAAAGGAGGCACTTTTCCCCAGGAAGCCAAACTCAAGAACCCTCAATGCAGGTGTCATTTGGTGGGGCGCGTTTGGGCCTCCGATGGCAGCCAGGTTTGGAGGAGGGGGCAGCTTTGGTCTGGGAGAAATCCTCGTCCTTATGGAATTTTTGTAGGCAAAAGCCCAGGACGGGCCGCAGGCAAGTTGGCTTTGAAAGGAGGTACTTCCACCCAAGAAGCCAAACTCAAGAGCCCACTTGGCAGATGTCATTTTGTAGGGCGCGTTTGGGCCTCCGATGGCAGCCAGGTTTGGAGGAGGGGGCAGCTTTGGTCTGGGAGGAATCCTCGTCCTTATGGAATTTTTGTAGCAAAAGCCCGGGACGGGACGCAGGCAAGTTGGTTTTGAAAGGAGTCACTTTTCCCCAAATAGCCAAACTCAAGAGCCCACTTGGCAGGTGTCATTTTGTAGGGCGCGTTTGGGCCTCCGATGGCAGCCAGGTTTGGAGGAGGGGGCAGCTTTGGTCTGGGAGAAATCCTCGTCCTTATGGAATTTTTGTAGGGAAAAACCCCGCATGGGCCGCAGGCAAGTTAGGCAAGTTGCTTTGAAAGGAGGCACTTTCCCCCAAGAAGCCAAACTCAAGAACCCACAATGCAGATGTCATTTTGTAGGGCGCGTTTGGGCCTCCGATGGCAGCCAGGTTTGGAGGAGGGGGCAGCTTTGGTCTGGGAGAAATCCTCGTCCTTATGGAATTTTTGTAGCAAAAGCCCAGGATGGGCCGCAGGCAAGTTAGGCAAGTTGGCTCCGAAATGAGGCACTTTTCCCCAAGAAGCCAAACTCCAGAACCCTCAATGCAGATGTCATTTTGTGGGGCGCGTTTGGGCCTCCGATGGCAGCCAGGTTTGGAGGAGGGGGCAGCTTTGGTCTGGGAGAAATCCTCGTCCTTATGGAATTTTTGTAGTCTAAAGCCCAGCACGGGCTGCAGGCAAGTTGGCTTTGAAAGGAGGCACTTTCCCCCAAGAAGCCACACTAAGGAGCCCACTTGGCAGATGTCATTTTGTAGGGCGCGTTTGGGCCACCGATGGCAGCTAGGTTTGGAGGAGGGGGCAGCTTTGGTCTGGGAGAAATCCTCGTCCTTATGGAATTTATGTAGGCAAAAGCCCAGAATGGGCTGCAGCCTAGTGTGGCAAGTTGGCTTTGAAAGGAGGCACTTTTCCGCAAGAAGCCAAACTCAAGAGCCCACTTGGCAGATGTCATTTTGTAGGGCCCGTTTGGGCCTCCGATGGAAACCAGGTTTGGAGGAGGGGGCAGCTTTGGTCTGGGAGAAATCCTCGTCCTTATGGAATTTTTGTAGGCAAAAGCCCAGGACGGGCCGCAGGCAAGTTGGCTTTGAAAGGAGGCACTTCCACCCAAGAAGCCAAACTCAAGAGCCCACTTGGCAGGTGTCATTTTGTAGGGCACGTTTGGGCCTCCAATGGCAGCCAGGTTTGGAGCAGGGGGCAGTTTTGGTCTGGGAGAAATCCTCGTCCTTATGGAATTTTTGGAGGCAAAAGCCCTGCATGGGCCGCAGGCAAGTTGACTCCGAAAGGAGGCACTTTTCCCCAGGAAGCCAAACTCAAGAACCCTCAATGCAGGTGTCATTTTGTGGGGCGCGTTTGGGCCTCCGATGGCAGCCAGGTTTGGAGGAGGGGGCAGCTTTGGTCTGGGAGAAATCCTCGTCCTTCTGGAATTTTTGGAGGCAAAAGCCCAGGACGGGCCGCAGGCAAGTTAGGCAAGTTGGCTCCGAAAGGAGGCACTTTTCCCCAAGAAGCCAAACTCAAGAGCCCACTTGGCAGATGTCATTTTGTAGGGCGCATTTGGGCCTCTGATGGCAGCCAGGTTTGGAGGAGGGGGCAGCTTTGGTCTGGGAGAAATCCTCGTCCTTATGGAATTTTTGGAGACAAAAGCCCAGGACGGGCCGCAGGCAAGTTGGCTTTCAAAGGAGGTACTTCCACCCAAGAAGCCAAACTCAAGAGCCCACTTGGCAGATGTCATTTTGTAGGGCACGTTTGGGCCTCCGATGGCAGCCAGGTTTGGAGGAGGGGGCAGCTTTGGTCTGGGAGAAATCCTCGTCCTTATGGAATTTTTGTAGGCAAAAGCCCTGCATGGGCCGCAGGCAAGTTGACTCCGAAAGGAGGCACATTTCCCCAGAAAGCCAAACTCAAGAGCCCACTTGGCAGATGTCATTTTGTAGGGCGCGTTTGGGCCTCCGATGGCAGCCAGGTTTGGAGGAGGGGGCAGCTTTGGTCTGGGAGGAATCCTCGTCCTTATGGAATTTTTGTAGCAAAAGCCCGGGACGGGACGCAGGCAAGTTGGTTTTGAAAGGAGTCACTTTTCCCCAAGAAGCCAAACTCAAGAGCCCACTTGGCAGGTGTCATTTTGTAGGGCGCGTTTGGGCCTCCGATGGCAGCCAGGTTTGGAGGAGGGGGCAGCTTTGGTCTGGGAGAAATCCTCGTCCTTATGGAATTTTTGTAGGGAAAAACCCCGCATGGGCCGCAGGCAAGTTAGGCAAGTTGCTTTGAAAGGAGGCACTTTCCCCCAAGAAGCCAAACTCAAGAACCCACAATGCAGATGTCATTTTGTAGGGCGCGTTTGGGCCTCCGATGGCAGCCAGGTTTGGAGGAGGGGGCAGCTTTGGTCTGGGAGAAATCCTCGTCCTTATGGAATTTTTGTAGCAAAAGCCCAGGATGGGCCGCAGGCAAGTTAGGCAAGTTGGCTCCGAAAGGAGGCACTTTTCCCCAAGAAGCCAAACTCAAGAACCCTCAATGCAGATGTCATTTTGTGGGGCGCGTTTGGGCCTCCGATGGCAGCCAGGTTTGGAGGAGGGGGCAGCTTTGGTCTGGGAGAAATCCTCGTCCTTATGGAATTTTTGTAGGCAAAAGCCCAGCACGGGCTGCAGGCAAGTTGGCTTTGAAAGGAGGCACTTTCCCCCAAGAAGCCACACTAAGGAGCCCACTTGGCAGATGTCATTTTGTAGGGCGCGTTTGGGCCACCGATGGCAGCTAGGTTTGGAGGAGGGGGCAGCTTTGGTCTGGGAGAAATCCTCGTCCTTATGGAATTTATGTAGGCAAAAGCCCAGAATGGGCTGCAGGCTAGTTAGGCAAGTTGGCTTTGAAAGGAGGCACTTTTCCGCAAGAAGCCAAACTCAAGAGCCCACTTGGCAGATGTCATTTTGTAGGGCGCGTTTGGGCCTCCAATGGAAACCAGGTTTGGAGGAGGGGGCAGCTTTGGTCTGGGAGAAATCCTCGTCCTTATGGAATTTTTGTAGGCAAAAGCCCAGGACGGGCCGCAGGCAAGTTGGCTTTGAAAGGAGGCACTTCCACCCAAGAAGCCAAACTCAAGAGCCCACTTGGCAGGTGTCATTTTGTAGGACACGTTTGGGCCTCCAATGGCAGCCAGGTTTGGAGGAGGGGGCAGCTTTGGTCTGGGAGAAATCCTCGTCCTTATGGAATTTTTGGAGGCAAAAGCCCTGCATGGGCCGCAGGCAAGTTGACTCCGAAAGGAGGCACTTTTCCCCAGGAAGCCAAACTCAAGAACCCTCAATGCAGGTGTCATTTTGTGGGGCGCGTTTGGGCCTCCGATGGCAGCCAGGTTTGGAGGAGGGGGCAGCTTTGGTCTGGGAGAAATCCTCGTCCTTCTGGAATTTTTGGAGGCAAAAGCCCAGGACGGGCCGCAGGCAAGTTAGGCAAGTTGGCTCCGAAAGGAGGCACTTTTCCCCAAGAAGCCAAACTCAAGAGCCCACTTGGCAGATGTCATTTTGTAGGGCGCATTTGGGCCTCTGATGGCAGCCAGGTTTGGAGGAGGGGGCAGCTTTGGTCTGGGAGAAATCCTCGTCCTTATGGAATTTTTGTACTCAAAAGCCCAGGACGGGCCGCAGGCAAGTTAGGCAAGTTGGCTCCGAAAGGAGGCACTTTTCCCCAAGAAGCCAAACTCAAGAGCCCACTTGGCAGGTGTCATTTTGTAGGGCGCGTTTGGGCCTCCGATGGCAGCCAGGTTTGGAGGAGGGGGCAGCTTTGGTCTGGGAGAAATCCTCGTCCTTATGGAATTTTTGGAGGCAAAAGCCCTGCATGGGCCGCCGGCAAGTTGACTCCGAAAGGAGGCACTTTTCCCCAAGAAGCCAAACTCAAGAGCCCGCTTGGCAGATGTCATTTTGTAGGGCGCGTTTGGGCCTCCGATGGCAGCCAGGTTTGGCGGAGGGGTCAGCTTTGGTCTGGGAGGAATCCTCGTCCTTATGGAATTTTTGTAGGCAAAAGCCCTGCATGGGCCGCAGGCAAGTTGACTCCGAAAGGAGGCAATTTTCCCCAAGAAGCCAAACTCAAGAGCCCACTTGGCAGGTGTCATTTTGTAGGGCGCGTTTGGGCCTCCGATGGCAGCCAGGTTTGGAGGAGGGGGCAGCTTTGGTCTGGGAGAAATCCTCGTCCTTATGGAATTTTTGTAGGCAAAACCCCTGCATGAGCCACAGGCAAGTTGACTCCGAAAGGAGGCACTTTTCCCCAGGAAGCCAAACTCAAGAGCCCACTTGGCAGATGTCATTTTGTAGGGCGCGTTTGGGCCTCCGATGGCAGCCAGGTTTGGAGGAGGGGGCAGCTTTGGTCTGGGAGGAATCCTCGTCCTTATGGAATTTTTGTAGCAAAAGCCCGGGACGGGACGCAGGCAAGTTGGTTTTGAAAGGAGTCACTTTTCCCCAAGAAGCCAAACTCAAGAGCCCACTTGGCAGGTGTCATTTTGTAGGGCGCGTTTGGGCCTCCCATGGCAGCCAGGTTTGGAGGAGGGGGCAGCTTTGGTCTGGGAGAAATCCTCGTCCTTATGGAATTTTTGTAGGCAAAAACCCCGCATGGGCCGCAGGCAAGTTAGGCAAGTTGACTCCGAAAGGAGGCACTTTTCCCCAAGAAGCCAAACTCAAGAACCCTCAATGCAGATGTCATTTTGTGGGGCGCGTTTGGGCCTCCGATGGCAGCCAGGTTTGGAGGAGGGGGCAGCTTTGGTCTGGGAGAAATCCTCGTCCTTATGGAATTTTTGTAGTCTAAAGCCCAGCACGGGCCGCAGGCTAGTTAGGCAAGTTGGCTTTGAAAGGAGGCACTTTTCCGCAAGAAGCCAAACTCAAGAGCCCACTTGGCAGATGTCATTTTGTAGGGCGCGTTTGGGCCTCCGATGGCAGCCAGGTTTGGAGGAGGGGGCAGCTTTGGTCTGGGAGAAATCCTAGTCCTTATGGAATTTTTGTAGGCAAAAGCCCAGCACGGGCCGCAGGCAAGTTGGCTTTGAAAGGAGGTACTTCCACCCAAGAAGCCAAACTCAAGAGCCCACTTGGCAGATGTCATTTTGTAGGGCACGTTTGGGCCTCCGATGGCAGCCAGGTTTGGAGGAGGGGGCAGCTTTGGTCTGGGAGAAATCCTCGTCCTTATGGAATTTTTGTAGGCAAAAGCCCTGCATGGTCCGCAGGCAAGTTGACTCCGAAAGGAGGCACTTTTCCCCAGGAAGCCAAACTCAAGAACCCTCAATGCAGGTGTCATTTTGTGGGGCGCGTTTGGGCCTCCGATGGCAGCCAGGTTTGGAGGAGGGGGCAGCTTTGGTCTGGGAGAAATCCTCGTCCTTCTGGAATTTTTGGAGGCAAAAGCCCAGGACGGGCCGCAGGCAAGTTGGCTTTGAAAGGAGGTACTTCCACCCAAGAAGCCAAACTCAAGAGCCCACTTGGCAGATGTCATTTTGTAGGGCACGTTTGGGCCTCCGATGGCAGCCAGGTTTGGAGGAGGGGGCAGCTTTGGTCTGGGAGAAATCCTCGTCCTTATGGAATTTTTGTAGGCAAAAGCCCTGCATGGGCCGCAGGCAAGTTGACTCCGAAAGGAGGCACTTTTCCCCAGAAAGCCAAACTCAAGAGCCCACAATGCAGATGTCATTTTGTAGGGCGCGTTTGGGCCTCCGATGGCAGCCAGGTTTGGAGGAGGGGGCAGCTTTGGTCTGGGAGGAATCCTCGTCCTTATGGAATTTTTGTAGCAAAAGCCCGGGACGGGACGCAGGCAAGTTGGTTTTGAAAGGAGTCACTTTTCCCCAAGAAGCCAAACTCAAGAGCCCACTTGGCAGGTGTCATTTTGTAGGGCGCGTTTGGGCCTCCGATGGCAGCCAGGTTTGGAGGAGGGGGCAGCTTTGGTCTGGGAGAAATCCTCGTCCTTATGGAATTTTTGTAGGCAAAAACCCCGCATGGGCCGCAGGCAAGTTAGGCAAGTTGACTCCGAAAGGAGGCACTTTTCCCCAAGAAGCCAAACTCAAGAACCCACAATGCAGATGTCATTTTGTAGGGCGCGTTTGGGCCTCCGATGGCAGCCAGGTTTGGAGGAGGGGGCAGCTTTGGTCTGGGAGAAATCCTCGTCCTTATGGAATTTTTGTAGCAAAAGCCCAGGATGGGCCGCAGGCAAGTTAGGCAAGTTGGCTCCGAAAGGAGGCACTTTTCCCCAAGAAGCCAAACTCAAGAACCCTCAATGCAGATGTCATTTTGTGGGGCGCGTTTGGGCCTCCGATGGCAGCCAGGTTTGGAGGAGGGGGCAGCTTTGGTCTGGGAGAAATCCTCGTCCTTATGGAATTTTTGTAGGCAAAAGCCCAGCACGGGCTGCAGGCAAGTTGGCTTTGAAAGGAGGCACTTTCCCCCAAGAAGCCACACTAAGGAGCCCACTTGGCAGATGTCATTTTGTAGGGCGCGTTTGGGCCACCGATGGCAGCTAGGTTTGGAGGAGGGGGCAGCTTTGGTCTGGGAGAAATCCTCGTCCTTATGGAATTTATGTAGGCAAAAGCCCAGAATGGGCTGCAGGCTAGTTAGGCAAGTTGGCTTTGAAAGGAGGCACTTTTCCGCAAGAAGCCAAACTCAAGAGCCCACTTGGCAGATGTCATTTTGTAGGGCGCGTTTGGGCCTCCAATGGAAACCAGGTTTGGAGGAGGGGGCAGCTTTGGTCTGGGAGAAATCCTCGTCCTTATGGAATTTTTGTAGGCAAAAGCCCAGGACGGGCCGCAGGCAAGTTGGCTTTGAAAGGAGGCACTTCCACCCAAGAAGCCAAACTCAAGAGCCCACTTGGCAGGTGTCATTTTGTAGGACACGTTTGGGCCTCCAATGGCAGCCAGGTTTGGAGGAGGGGGCAGCTTTGGTCTGGGAGAAATCCTCGTCCTTATGGAATTTTTGGAGGCAAAAGCCCTGCATGGGCCGCAGGCAAGTTGACTCCGAAAGGAGGCACTTTTCCCCAGGAAGCCAAACTCAAGAACCCTCAATGCAGGTGTCATTTTGTGGGGCGCGTTTGGGCCTCCGATGGCAGCCAGGTTTGGAGGAGGGGGCAGCTTTGGTCTGGGAGAAATCCTCGTCCTTCTGGAATTTTTGGAGGCAAAAGCCCAGGACGGGCCGCAGGCAAGTTAGGCAAGTTGGCTCCGAAAGGAGGCACTTTTCCCCAAGAAGCCAAACTCAAGAGCCCACTTGGCAGATGTCATTTTGTAGGGCGCATTTGGGCCTCTGATGGCAGCCAGGTTTGGAGGAGGGGGCAGCTTTGGTCTGGGAGAAATCCTCGTCCTTATGGAATTTTTGTACTCAAAAGCCCAGGACGGGCCGCAGGCAAGTTAGGCAAGTTGGCTCCGAAAGGAGGCACTTTTCCCCAAGAAGCCAAACTCAAGAGCCCACTTGGCAGGTGTCATTTTGTAGGGCGCGTTTGGGCCTCCGATGGCAGCCAGGTTTGGAGGAGGGGGCAGCTTTGGTCTGGGAGAAATCCTCGTCCTTATGGAATTTTTGGAGGCAAAAGCCCTGCATGGGCCGCCGGCAAGTTGACTCCGAAAGGAGGCACTTTTCCCCAAGAAGCCAAACTCAAGAGCCCGCTTGGCAGATGTCATTTTGTAGGGCGCGTTTGGGCCTCCGATGGCAGCCAGGTTTGGCGGAGGGGTCAGCTTTGGTCTGGGAGGAATCCTCGTCCTTATGGAATTTTTGTAGGCAAAAGCCCTGCATGGGCCGCAGGCAAGTTGACTCCGAAAGGAGGCAATTTTCCCCAAGAAGCCAAACTCAAGAGCCCACTTGGCAGGTGTCATTTTGTAGGGCGCGTTTGGGCCTCCGATGGCAGCCAGGTTTGGAGGAGGGGGCAGCTTTGGTCTGGGAGAAATCCTCGTCCTTATGGAATTTTTGTAGGCAAAACCCCTGCATGAGCCACAGGCAAGTTGACTCCGAAAGGAGGCACTTTTCCCCAGGAAGCCAAACTCAAGAGCCCACTTGGCAGATGTCATTTTGTAGGGCGCGTTTGGGCCTCCGATGGCAGCCAGGTTTGGAGGAGGGGGCAGCTTTGGTCTGGGAGGAATCCTCGTCCTTATGGAATTTTTGTAGCAAAAGCCCGGGACGGGACGCAGGCAAGTTGGTTTTGAAAGGAGTCACTTTTCCCCAAGAAGCCAAACTCAAGAGCCCACTTGGCAGGTGTCATTTTGTAGGGCGCGTTTGGGCCTCCCATGGCAGCCAGGTTTGGAGGAGGGGGCAGCTTTGGTCTGGGAGAAATCCTCGTCCTTATGGAATTTTTGTAGGCAAAAACCCCGCATGGGCCGCAGGCAAGTTAGGCAAGTTGACTCCGAAAGGAGGCACTTTTCCCCAAGAAGCCAAACTCAAGAACCCTCAATGCAGATGTCATTTTGTGGGGCGCGTTTGGGCCTCCGATGGCAGCCAGGTTTGGAGGAGGGGGCAGCTTTGGTCTGGGAGAAATCCTCGTCCTTATGGAATTTTTGTAGTCTAAAGCCCAGCACGGGCCGCAGGCTAGTTAGGCAAGTTGGCTTTGAAAGGAGGCACTTTTCCGCAAGAAGCCAAACTCAAGAGCCCACTTGGCAGATGTCATTTTGTAGGGCGCGTTTGGGCCTCCGATGGCAGCCAGGTTTGGAGGAGGGGGCAGCTTTGGTCTGGGAGAAATCCTAGTCCTTATGGAATTTTTGTAGGCAAAAGCCCAGCACGGGCCGCAGGCAAGTTGGCTTTGAAAGGAGGTACTTCCACCCAAGAAGCCAAACTCAAGAGCCCACTTGGCAGATGTCATTTTGTAGGGCACGTTTGGGCCTCCGATGGCAGCCAGGTTTGGAGGAGGGGGCAGCTTTGGTCTGGGAGAAATCCTCGTCCTTATGGAATTTTTGTAGGCAAAAGCCCTGCATGGTCCGCAGGCAAGTTGACTCCGAAAGGAGGCACTTTTCCCCAGGAAGCCAAACTCAAGAACCCTCAATGCAGGTGTCATTTTGTGGGGCGCGTTTGGGCCTCCGATGGCAGCCAGGTTTGGAGGAGGGGGCAGCTTTGGTCTGGGAGAAATCCTCGTCCTTCTGGAATTTTTGGAGGCAAAAGCCCAGGACGGGCCGCAGGCAAGTTGGCTTTGAAAGGAGGTACTTCCACCCAAGAAGCCAAACTCAAGAGCCCACTTGGCAGATGTCATTTTGTAGGGCACGTTTGGGCCTCCGATGGCAGCCAGGTTTGGAGGAGGGGGCAGCTTTGGTCTGGGAGAAATCCTCGTCCTTATGGAATTTTTGTAGGCAAAAGCCCTGCATGGGCCGCAGGCAAGTTGACTCCGAAAGGAGGCACTTTTCCCCAGAAAGCCAAACTCAAGAGCCCACAATGCAGATGTCATTTTGTAGGGCGCGTTTGGGCCTCCGATGGCAGCCAGGTTTGGAGGAGGGGGCAGCTTTGGTCTGGGAGGAATCCTCGTCCTTATGGAATTTTTGTAGCAAAAGCCCGGGACGGGACGCAGGCAAGTTGGTTTTGAAAGGAGTCACTTTTCCCCAAGAAGCCAAACTCAAGAGCCCACTTGGCAGGTGTCATTTTGTAGGGCGCGTTTGGGCCTCCGATGGCAGCCAGGTTTGGAGGAGGGGGCAGCTTTGGTCTGGGAGAAATCCTCGTCCTTATGGAATTTTTGTAGGCAAAAACCCCGCATGGGCCGCAGGCAAGTTAGGCAAGTTGACTCCGAAAGGAGGCACTTTTCCCCAAGAAGCCAAACTCAAGAACCCACAATGCAGATGTCATTTTGTAGGGCGCGTTTGGGCCTCCGATGGCAGCCAGGTTTGGAGGAGGGGGCAGCTTTGGTCTGGGAGAAATCCTCGTCCTTATGGAATTTTTGTAGCAAAAGCCCGGGACGGGACACAGGCAAGTTGGTTTTGAAAGGAGTCACTTTTCCCCAAGAAGCCAAACTCAAGAGCCCACTTGGCAGGTGTCATTTTGTAGGGCACGTTTGGGCCTCCGATGGCAGCCAGGTTTGGAGGAGGGGGCAGCTTTGGCCTGGGAGAAATCCTCGTCCTTCTGGAATTTTTGGAGGCAAAAGCCCAGGACGGGCCGCAGGCAAGTTAGGCAAGTTGGCTCCGAAAGGAGGCACTTTTCCCCAAGAAGCCAAACTCTAGAACCCTCAATGCAGATGTCATTTTGTGGGGCGCGTTTGGGCCTCCGATGGCAGCCAGGTTTGGAGGAGGGGGCAGCTTTGGTCTGGGAGAAATCCTCGTCCTTATGGAATTTTTGTAGTCAAAAGCCCAGCACGGGCCACAGGCTAGTTAGGCAAGTTGGCTTTGAAAGGAGGCACTTTTCCGCAAGAAGCCAAACTCAAGAGCCCACTTGGCAAATGTCATTTTGTAGGGCGCGTTTGGGCCTCCGATGGCAGCCAGGTTTGGAGGAGGGGGCAGCTTTGGTCTGGGAGGAATCCTCGTCCTTATGGAATTTTTGTAGCAAAAGCCCGGGACGGGACGCAGGCAAGTTGGTTTTGAAAGGAGTCACTTTTCCCCAAGAAGCCAAACTCAAGAGCCCACTTGGCAGGTGTCATTTTCTAGGGCGCGTTTGGGCCTCCGATGTCAGCCAGGTTTGGAGGAGGGGGCAGCTTTGGTCTGGGAGAAATCCTCGTCCTTATGGAATTTTTGTAGGCAAAAACCCCGCATGGGCCGCAGGCAAGTTAGGCAAGTTGACTCCGAAAGGAGTCACTTTTCCCCAAGAAGCCAAACTCAAGAACCCTCAATGCAGATGTCATTTTGTGGGGCGCGTTTGGGCCTCCGATGGCAGCCAGGTTTGGAGGAGGGGGCAGCTTTGGTCTGGGAGAAATCCTCGTCCTTCTGGAATTTTTGTAGGCAAAAGCCCTGCATGGGCCGCAGGCAAGTTGACTCCGAAAGGAGGCACTTTTCCCCAGGAAGCCAAACTCAAGAACCCTCAATGCAGGTGTCATTTTGTGGGGCGCGTTTGGGCCTCCGATGGCAGCCAGGTTTGGAGGAGGGGGCAGCTTTGGTCTGGGAGAAATCCTCGTCCTTATGGAATTTTTGTAGGCAAAAGCCCAGGACGGGCCACAGGCAAGTTGGCTTTGAAAGGAGGTACTTCCACCCAAGAAGCCAAACTCAAGAGCCCACTTGGCAGATGTCATTTTGTAGGGCACGTTTCGGCCTCCGATGGCAGCCAGGTTTGGAGGAGGGGGCAGCTTTGGTCTGGGAGAAATCCTCGTCCTTATGGAATTTTTGTAGGCAAAAGCCCTGCATGGGCCGCAGGCAAGTTGACTCCGAAAGGAGGCACATTTCCCCAGAAAGCCAAACTCAAGAGCCCACAATGCAGATGTCATTTTGTAGGGCGCGTTTGGGCCTCCGATGGCAGCCAGGTTTGGAGGAGGGGGCAGCTTTGGTCTGGGAGGAATCCTCGTCCTTATGGAATTTTTGTAGCAAAAGCCCAGGACGGGACGCAGGCAAGTTGGTTTTGAAAGGAGTCACTTTTCCCCAAGAAGCCAAACTCAAGAGCCCACTTGGCAGGTGTCATTTTGTAGGGCGCGTTTGGGCCTCCGATGGCAGCCAGGTTTGGAGGAGGGGGCAGCTTTGGTCTGGGAGAAATCCTCGTCCTTCTGGAATTTTTGTAGCAAAAGCCCGGCACGGGACACAGGCAAGTTGGTTTTGAAAGGAGTCACTTTTCCCCAAGAAGCCAAACTCAAGAGCCCACTTGGCAGATGTCATTTTGTAGGGCGCATTTGGGCCTCTGATGGCAGCCAGGTTTGGAGGAGGGGGCAGCTTTGGTCTGGGAGAAATCCTCGTCCTTATGGAATTTTTGGAGGCAAAAGCCCAGCACGGGCCGTAGGCTAGTTAGGCAAGTTGGCTCCGAAAGGAGGCACTTTTCCCCAAGAAGCCAAACTCAAGAGCCCACTTGGCAGATGTCATTTTGTAGGGCGCATTTGGGCCTCTGATGGCAGCCAGGTTTGGAGGAGGGGGCAGCTTTGGTCTGGGAGAAATCCTCGTCCTTATGGAATTTTTGGAGGCAAAAGCCCTGCATGGGCCGCCGGCAAGTTGACTCCGAAAGGAGGCACTTTTCCCCAAGAAGCCAAACTCAAGAGCCCGCTTGGCAGATGTCATTTTGTAGGGCGCGTTTGGGCCTCCGATGGCAGCCAGGTTTGGAGGAGGGGGCAGCTTTGTTCTGGGAGAAATCCTCGTCCTTATGGAATTTTTGTAGGCAAAAGCCCTGCATGGGCCGCCGGCAAGTTGACTCCGAAAGGAGGCAATTTTCCCCAAGAAGCCAAACTCAAGAGCCCACTTGGCAGGTGTCATTTTGTAGGGCGCGTTTGGGCCTCCGATGGCAGCCAGGTTTGGAGGAGGGGGCAGCTTTGGTCTGGGAGGAATCCTCGTCCTTATGGAATTTTTGTAGGCAAAACCCCTGCATGAGCCGCAGGCAAGTTGACTCCGAAAGGAGGCACTTTTCCCCAGAAAGCCAAACTCAAGAGCCCACTTGGCAGATGTCATTTTGTAGGGCGCGTTTGGGCCTCCGATGGCAGCCAGGTTTGGAGGAGGGGGCAGCTTTGGTCTGGGAGGAATCCTCGTCCTTATGGAATTTTTGTAGCAAAAGCCCAGGACGGGACGCAGGCAAGTTGGTTTTGAAAGGAGTCACTTTTCCCCAAGAAGCCAAACTCAAGAGCCCACTTGGCAGGTGTCATTTTCTAGGGCGCGTTTGGGCCTCCGATGTCAGCCAGGTTTGGAGGAGGGGGCAGCTTTGGTCTGGGAGAAATCCTCGTCCTTATGGAATTTTTGTAGGCAAAAACCCCGCATGGGCCGCAGGCAAGTTAGGCAAGTTGACTCCGAAAGGAGGCACTTTTCCCCAAGAAGCCAAACTCAAGAACCCTCAATGCAGATGTCATTTTGTGGAGCGCGTTTGGGCCTCTGATGGCAGCCAGGTTTGGAGGAGGGGGCAGCTTTGGTCTGGGAGAAATCCTCGTCCTTATGGAATTTTTGTAGTCTAAAGCCCAGCACGGGCCGCAGGCTAGTTAGGCAAGTTGGCTTTGAAAGGAGGCACTTTTCCGCAAGAAGCCAAACTCAAGAGCCCACTTGGCAGATGTCATTTTGTAGGGCGCGTTTGGGCCTCCGATGGCAGCCAGGTTTGGAGGAGGGGGCAGCTTTGGTCTGGGAGAAATCCTCGTCCTTATGGAATTTTTGTAGGCAAAAGCCCAGGACGGGCCGCAGGCAAGTTGGCTTTGAAAGGAGGCACTTCCACCCAAGAAGCCAAACTCAAGAGCCCACTTGGCAGGTGTCATTTTGTAGGGCACGTTTGGGCCTCCAATGGCAGCCAGGTTTGGAGGAGGGGGCAGCTTTGGTCTGGGAGAAATCCTCGTCCTTATGGAATTTTTGGAGGCAAAAGCCCTGCATGGGCCGCAGGCAAGTTGACTCCGAAAGGAGGCACTTTTCCCCAGGAAGCCAAACTCAAGAACCCTCAATGCAGGTGTCATTTTGTGGGGCGCGTTTGGGCCTCCGATGGCAGCCAGGTTTGGAGGAGGGGGCAGCTTTGGTCTGGGAGAAATCCTCGTCCTTCTGGAATTTTTGGAGGCAAAAGCCCAGGACGGGCCGCAGGCAAGTTAGGCAAGTTGGCTCCGAAAGGAGGCACTTTTCCCCAAGAAGCCAAACTCAAGAGCCCACTTGGCAGATGTCATTTTGTAGGGCGCATTTGGGCCTCTGATGGCAGCCAGGTTTGGAGGAGGGGGCAGCTTTGGTCTGGGAGAAATCCTCGTCCTTATGGAATTTTTGGAGGCAAAAGCCCAGCACGGGCCGTAGGCTAGTTGGGCAAGTTGGCTCCGAAAGGAGGCACTTTTCCCCAAGAAGCCAAACTCAAGAGCCCACTTGGCAGGTGTCATTTTCTAGGGCGCGTTTGGGCCTCCGATGGCAGCCAGGTTTGGAGGAGGGGGCAGCTTTGGTCTGGGAGAAATCCTCGTCCTTATGGAATTTTTGGAGGCAAAAGCCCTGCATGGGCCGCCGGCAAGTTGACTCCGAAAGGAGGCAATTTTCCCCAAGAAGCCAAACTCAAGAGCCCACTTGGCAGGTGTCATTTTGTAGGGCGCGTTTGGGCCTCCGATGTCAGCCAGGTTTGGAGGAGGGGGCAGCTTTGGTCTGGGAGAAATCCTCGTCCTTATGGAATTTTTGTAGCAAAAGCCCAGGGTGGGCCGCAGGCAAGTTAGGCAAGTTGGCTCCGAAAGGAGGCACTTTTCCCCAAGAAGCCAAACTCAAGAACCCTCAATGCAGGTGTCATTTGGTGGGGCGTGTTTGGGCCTCCGATGGCAGCCAGGTTTGGAGGAGGGGGCAGCTTTGGTCTGGGAGAAATCCTCGTCCTTATGGAATTTTTGTAGTCTAAAGCCCAGCACGGGCTGCAGGCAAGTTGGCTTTGAAAGGAGGAACTTTCCCCCAAGAAGCCAAACTCAAGAGCCCACTTGGCAGATGTCATTTTGTAGGGCGCGTTTGGGCCTCCGATGGCAGCCAGGTTTGGAGGAGGGGGCAGCTTTGGTCTGGGAGAAATCCTCGTCCTTATGGAATTTTTGTAGTCTAAAGCCCAGCACGGGCCGCAGGCTAGTTAGGCAAGTTGGCTTTGAAAGGAGGCACTTTTCCGCAAGAAGCCAAACTCAAGAGCCCACTTGGCAGATGTCATTTTGTAGGGCGCGTTTGGGCCTCCGATGGCAGCCAGGTTTGGAGGAGGGGGCAGCTTTGGTCTGGGAGAAATCCTCGTCCTTATGGAATTTTTGTAGGCAAAAGCCCAGGACGGGACGCAGGCAAGTTGGCTTTGAAAGGAGGCACTTCCACCCAAGAAGCCAAACTCAAGAGCCCACTTGGCAGATGTCATTTTGTAGGGCACGTTTGGGCCTCCAATGGCAGCCAGGTTTGGAGGAGGGGGCAGCTTTGGTCTGGGAGAAATCCTCGTCCTTATGGAATTTTTGGAGGCAAAAGCCCTGCATGGACCGCAGGCAAGTTGACTCCGAAAGGAGGCACTTTTCCCCAGGAAGCCAAACTCAAGAACCCTCAATGCAGGTGTCATTTTGTGGGGCGCGTTTGGGCCTCCGATGGCAGCCAGGTTTGGAGGAGGGGGCAGCTTTGGTCTGGGAGAAATCCTCGTCCTTCTGGAATTTTTGGAGGCAAAAGCCCAGGACGGGCCGCAGGCAAGTTAGGCAAGTTGGCTCCGAAAGGAGGCACTTTTCCCCAAGAAGCCAAACTCAAGAGCCCACTTGGCAGATGTCATTTTGTAGGGCGCATTTGGGCCTCTGATGGCAGCCAGGTTTGGAGGAGGGGGCAGCTTTGGTCTGGGAGAAATCCTCGTCCTTATGGAATTTTTGGAGGCAAAAGCCCAGCACGGGCCGTAGGCTAGTTAGGCAAGTTGGCTCCGAAAGGAGGCACTTTTCCCCAAGAAGCCAAACTCAAGAGCCCACTTGGCAGGTGTCATTTTCTAGGGCGCGTTTGGGCCTCCGATGGCAGCCAGGTTTGGAGGAGGGGGCAGCTTTGGTCTGGGAGAAATCCTCGTCCTTATGGAATTTTTGGAGGCAAAAGCCCTGCATGGGCCGCCGGCAAGTTGACTCCGAAAGGAGGCACTTTTCCCCAAGAAGCCAAACTCAAGAGCCCGCTTGGCAGATGTCATTTTGTAGGGCGCGTTTGGGCCTCCGATGGCAGCCAGGTTTGGAGGAGGGGGCAGCTTTGTTCTGGGAGAAATCCTCGTCCTTATGGAATTTTTGTAGGCAAAAGCCCTGCATGGGCCGCCGGCAAGTTGACTCCGAAAGGAGGCAATTTTCCCCAAGAAGCCAAACTCAAGAGCCCACTTGGCAGGTGTCATTTTGTAGGGCGCGTTTGGGCCTCCGATGGCAGCCAGGTTTGGAGGAGGGGGCAGCTTTCTTCTGGGAGAAATCCTCGTCCTTATGGAATTTTTGTAGGCAAAACCCCTGCATGAGCCGCAGGCAAGTTGACTCCGAAAGGAGGCACTTTTCCCCTGAAAGCCAAACTCAAGAGCCCACTTGGCAGATGTCATTTTGTAGGGCGCGTTTGGGCCTCCGATGGCAGCCAGGTTTGGAGGAGGGGGCAGCTTTGGTCTGGGAGGAATCCTCGTCCTTATGGAATTTTTGTAGCAAAAGCCCAGGACGGGACGCAGGCAAGTTGGTTTTGAAAGGAGTCACTTTTCCCCAAGAAGCCAAACTCAAGAGCCCACTTGGCAGGTGTCATTTTCTAGGGCGCGTTTGGGCCTCCGATGTCAGCCAGGTTTGGAGGAGGGGGCAGGTTTGGTCTGGGAGAAATCCTCGTCCTTATGGAATTTTTGTAGGCAAAAACCCCGCATGGGCCGCAGGCAAGTTAGGCAAGTTGACTCCGAAAGGAGGCACTTTTCCCCAAGAAGCCAAACTCAAGAACCCTCAATGCAGATGTCATTTTGTGGGGCGCGTTTGGGCCTCTGATGGCAGCCAGGTTTGGAGGAGGGGGCAGCTTTGGTCTGGGAGAAATCCTCGTCCTTATGGAATTTTTGTAGTCTAAAGCCCAGCACGGGCCGCAGGCTAGTTAGGCAAGTTGGCTTTGAAAGGAGGCACTTTTCCGCAAGAAGCCAAACTCAAGAGCCCACTTGGCAGATGTCATTTTGTAGGGCGCGTTTGGGCCTCCGATGGCAGCCAGGTTTGGAGGAGGGGGCAGCTTTGGTCTGGGAGAAATCCTCGTCCTTATGGAATTTTTGGAGGCAAAAGACCTGCATGGGCCGCAGGCAAGTTGACTCCGAAAGGAGGCACTTTTCCCCAGGAAGCCAAACTCAAGAACCCTCAATGCAGGTGTCATTTGGTGGGGCGCGTTTGGGCCTCCGATGGCAGCCAGGTTTGGAGGAGGGGGCAGCTTTGGTCTGGGAGAAATCCTCGTCCTTCTGGAATTTTTGGAGGCAAAAGCCCAGGACGGGCCGCAGGCAAGTTAGGCAAGTTGGCTCCGAAAGGAGGCACTTTTCCCCAAGAAGCCAAACTCAAGAGCCCACTTGGCAGATGTCATTTTGTAGGGCGCATTTGGGCCTCTGATGGCAGCCAGGTTTGGAGGAGGGGGCAGCTTTGGTCTGGGAGAAATCCTCGTCCTTATGGAATTTTTGGAGGCAAAAGCCCAGCACGGGCCATAGGCTAGTTAGGCAAGTTGGCTCCGAAAGGAGGCACTTTTCCCCAAGAAGCCAAACTCAAGAGCCCACTTGGCAGGTGTCATTTTGTAGGGCGCGTTTGGGCCTCCGATGGCAGCCAGGTTTGGAGGAGGGGGCAGCTTTGGTCTGGGAGAAATCCTCGTCCTTATGGAATTTTTGGAGGCAAAAGCCCTGCATGGGCCGCCGGCAAGTTGACTCCGAAAGGAGGCAATTTTCCCCAAGAAGCCAAACTCAAGAGCCCACTTGGCAGGTGTCATTTTGTAGGGCGCGTTTGGGCCTCCGATGGCAGCCAGGTTTGGAGGAGGGGGCAGCTTTGGTCTGGGAGAAATCCTCGTCCTTATGGAATTTTTGTAGGCAAAACCCCTGCATGAGCCGCAGGCAAGTTGACTCCGAAAGGAGGCACTTTTCCCCAGAAAGCCAAACTCAAGAGCCCACTTGGCAGATGTCATTTTGTAGGGCGCATTTGGGCCTCCGATGGCAGCCAGGTTTGGAGGAGGGGGCAGCTTTGGTCTGGGAGAAATCCTCGTCCTTATGGAATTTTTGGAGGCAAAAGCCCTGCAAGTTGACTCCGAAAGGAGGCACTTTTCCCCAAGAAGCCAAACTCAAGAGCCCGCTTGGCAGATGTCATTTTGTAGGGCGCGTTTGGGCCTCCGATGGCAGCCAGGTTTGGCGGAGGGGGCAGCTTTGGTCTGGGAGGAATCCTCGTCCTTATGGAATTTTTGTAGGCAAAAGCCCTGCATGGGCCGCAGGCAAGTTGACTCCGAAAGGAGGCAATTTTCCCCAAGAAGCCAAACTCAAGAGCCCACTTGGCAGGTGTCATTTTGTAGGGCGCGTTTGGGCCTCCGATGGCAGCCAGGTTTGGAGGAGGGGGCAGCTTTGGTCTGGGAGAAATCCTCGTCCTTATGGAATTTTTGGAGGCAAAACCCCTGCATGAGCCGCAGGCAAGTTGACTCCGAAAGGAGGCACTTTTCTCCAGAAAGCCAAACTCAAGAGCCCACTTGGCAGATGTCATTTTGTAGGGCGCGTTTGGGCCTCCGATGGCAGCCAGGTTTGGAGGAGGGGGCAGCTTTGGTCTGGGAGGAATCCTCGTCCTTATGGAATTTTTGGAGGCAAAAGCCCTGCATGGACCGCAGGCAAGTTGACTCCGAAAGGAGGCACTTTTCCCCAGGAAGCCAAACTCAAGAACCCTCAATGCAGGTGTCATTTTGTGGGGCGCGTTTGGGCCTCCGATGGCAGCCAGGTTTGGAGGAGGGGGCAGCTTTGGTCTGGGAGAAATCCTCGTCCTTCTGGAATTTTTGGAGGCAAAAGCCCAGGACGGGCCGCAGGCAAGTTAGGCAAGTTGGCTCCGAAAGGAGGCACTTTTCCCCAGGAAGCCAAACTCAAGAGCCCACTTGGCAGGTGTCATTTTGTAGGGCGCATTTGGGCCTCTGATGGCAGCCAGGTTTGGAGGAGGGGGCAGCTTTGGTCTGGGAGAAATCCTCGTCCTTATGGAATTTTTGGAAGCAAAAGCCCAGCACGGGCCGTAGGCTAGTTAGGCAAGTTGGCTCCGAAAGGAGGCACTTTTCCCCAAGAAGCCAAACTCAAGAGCCCACTTGGCAGGTGTCATTTTCTAGGGCGCGTTTGGGCCTCCGATGGCAGCCAGGTTTGGAGGAGGGGGCAGCTTTGGTCTGGGAGAAATCCTCGTCCTTATGGAATTTTTGGAGGCAAAAGCCCTGCATGGGCCGCCGGCAAGTTGACTCCGAAAGGAGGCACTTTTCCCCAAGAAGCCAAACTCAAGAGCCCGCTTGGCAGATGTCATTTTGTAGGGCGCGTTTGGGCCTCCGATGGCAGCCAGGTTTGGAGGAGGGGGCAGCTTTGTTCTGGGAAAAATCCTCGTCCTTATGGAATTTTTGTAGGCAAAAGCCCTGCATGGGCCGCCGGCAAGTTGACTCCGAAAGGAGGCAATTTTCCCCAAGAAGCCAAACTCAAGAGACCACTTGGCAGGTGTCATTTTGTAGGGCGCGTTTGGGCCTCCGATGGCAGCCAGGTTTGGAGGAGGGGGCAGCTTTGGTCTGGGAGGAATCCTCGTCCTTATGGAATTTTTGTAGCAAAAGCCCAGGACGGGACGCAGGCAAGTTGGTTTTGAAAGGAGTCACTTTTCCCCAAGAAGCCAAACTCAAGAGCCCACTTGGCAGGTGTCATTTTGTAGGGCGCGTTTGGGCCTCCGATGTCAGCCAGGTTTGGAGGAGGGGGCAGCTTTGGTCTGGGAGAAATCCTCGTCCTTATGGAATTTTTGTAGGCAAAAACCCCGCATGGGCCGCAGGCAAGTTAGGCAAGTTGACTCCGAAAGGAGGCACTTTTCCCCAAGAAGCCAAACTCAAGAACCCTCAATGCAGATGTCATTTTGTGGGGCGCGTTTGGGCCTCTGATGGCAGCCAGGTTTGGAGGAGGGGGCAGCTTTGGTCTGGGAGAAATCCTCGTCCTTATGGAATTTTTGTAGTCTAAAGCCCAGCACGGGCCGCAGGCTAGTTAGGCAAGTTGGCTTTGAAAGGAGGCACTTTTCCGCAAGAAGCCAAACTCAAGAGCCCACTTGGCAGATGTCATTTTGTAGGGCGTGTTTGGGCCTCCGATGGCAGCCAGGTTTGGAGGAGGGGGCAGCTTTGGTCTGGGAGAAATCCTCGTCCTTATGGAATTTTTGTAGGCAAAAGCCCAGGACGGGCCGCAGGCAAGTTGGCTTTGAAAGGAGGCACTTCCACCCAAGAAGCCAAACTCAAGAGCCCACTTGGCAGGTGTCATTTTGTAGGGCACGTTTGGGCCTCCAATGGCAGCCAGGTTTGGAGGAGGGGGCAGCTTTGGTCTGGGAGAAATCCTCGTCCTTATGGAATTTTTGGAGGCAAAAGCCCTGCATGGGCCGCAGGCAAGTTGACTCCGAAAGGAGGCACTTTTCCCCAGGAAGCCAAACTCAAGAACCCTCAATGCAGGTGTCATTTGGTGGGGCGCGTTTGGGCCTCCGATGGCAGCCAGGTTTGGAGGAGGGGGCAGCTTTGGTCTGGGAGAAATCCTCGTCCTTATGGAATTTTTGGAGGCAAAAGCCCAGGACGGGCCGCAGGCAAGTTAGGCAAGTTGGCTCCGAAAGGAGGCACTTTTCCCCAAGAAGCCAAACTCAAGAGCCCACTTGGCAGATGTCATTTTGTAGGGCGCATTTGGGCCTCTGATGGCAGCCAGGTTTGGAGGAGGGGGCAGCTTTGGTCTGGGAGAAATCCTCGTCCTTATGGAATTTTTGGAGGCAAAAGCCCTGCATGGGCCGCCTGCAAGTTAGGCAAGTTGGCTCCGAAAGGAGGCACTTTTCCCCAAGAAGCCAAACTCAAGAGCCCACTTGGCAGGTGTCATTTTCTAGGGCGCGTTTGGGCCTCCGATGGCAGCCAGGTTTGGAGGAGGGGGCAGCTTTGGTCTGGGAGAAATCCTCGTCCTTATGGAATTTTTGGAGGCAAAAGCCCTGCATGGGCCGCCGGCAAGTTGACTCCGAAAGGAGGCAATTTTCCCCAAGAAGCCAAACTCAAGAGCCCACTTGGCAGGTGTCATTTTGTAGGGCGCGTTTGGGCCTCCGATGGCAGCCAGGTTTGGAGGAGGGGGCAGCTTTGGTCTGGGAGAAATCCTCGTCCTTATGGAATTTTTGGAGGCAAAACCCCTGCATGAGCCGCAGGCAAGTTGACTCCGAAAGGAGGCACTTTTCCCCAGAAAGCCAAACTCAAGAGCCCACTTGGCAGATGTCATTTTGTAGGGCGCGTTTGGGCCTCCGATGGCAGCCAGGTTTGGAGGAGGGGGCAGCTTTGGTCTGGGAGAAATCCTCGTCCTTATGGAATTTTTGTAGCAAAAGTCCAGGACGGGACGCAGGCAAGTAGGTTTTGAAAGGAGTCACTTTTCCCCAAGAAGCCAAACTCAAGAGCCCACTTGGCAGGTGTCATTTTCTAGGGCGCGTTTGGGCCTCCGATGTCAGCCAGGTTTGGAGGAGGGGGCAGCTTTGGTCTGGGAGAAATCCTCGTCCTTATGGAATTTTTGTAGGCAAAAACCCCGCATGGGCCGCAGGCAAGTTAGGCAAGTTGACTCCGAAAGGAGGCACTTTTCCCCAAGAAGCCAAACTCAAGAACCCTCAATGCAGATGTCATTTTGTGGGGCGCGTTTGGGCCTCTGATGGCAGCCAGGTTTGGAGGAGGGGGCAGCTTTGGTCTGGGAGAAATCCTCGTCCTTATGGAATTTTTGTAGTCTAAAGCCCAGCACGGGCCGCAGGCTAGTTAGGCAAGTTGGCTTTGAAAGGAGGCACTTTTCCGCAAGAAGCCAAACTCAAGAGCCCAATTGGCAGATGTCATTTTGTAGGGCGCGTTTGGGCCTCCGATGGCAGCCAGGTTTGGAGGAGGGGGCAGCTTTGGTCTGGGAGAAATCCTCGTCCTTATGGAATTTTTGGAGGCAAAAGCCCAGGACGGGCCGCAGGCAAGTTGGCTTTGAAAGGAGGCACTTCCACCCAAGAAGCCAAACTCAAGAGCCCACTTGGCAGGTGTCATTTTGTAGGGCACGTTTGGGCCTCCGATGGCAGCCAGGTTTGGAGGAGGGGGCAGTTTTGGTCTGGGAGAAATCCTCGTCCTTCTGGAATTTTTGTAGGCAAAAGCCCTGCATGGGCCGCAGGCAAGTTGACTCCGAAAGGAGGCACTTTTCCCCAGGAAGCCAAACTCAAGAACCCTCAATGCAGGTGTCATTTGGTGGGGCGCGTTTGGGCCTCCGATGGCAGCCAGGTTTGGAGGAGGGGGCAGCTTTGGTCTGGGAGAAATCCTCGTCCTTATGGAATATTTGTAGGCAAAAGCCCAGCACGGGCCGCAGGCAAGTTGGCTTTGAAAGGAGGTACTTCCACCCAAGAAGCCAAACTCAAGAGCCCACTTGGCAGATGTCATTTTGTAGGGCACGTTTCGGCCTCCGATGGCAGCCAGGTTTGGAGGAGGGGGCAGCTTTGGTCTGGGAGAAATCCTCGTCCTTATGGAATTTTTGGAGGCAAAAGCCCTGCAAGTTGACTCCGAAAGGAGGCACTTTTCCCCAAGAAGCCAAACTCAAGAGCCCGCTTGGCAGATGTCATTTTGTAGGGCGCGTTTGGGCCTCCGATGGCAGCCAGGTTTGGCGGAGGGGGCAGCTTTGGTCTGGGAGGAATCCTCGTCCTTATGGAATTTTTGGAGGCAAAAGCCCTGCATGGGCCGCCGGCAAGTTGACTCCGAAAGGAGGCAATTTTCCCCAAGAAGCCAAACTCAAGAGCCCACTTGGCAGGTGTCATTTTGTAGGGCGCGTTTGGGCCTCCGATGGCAGCCAGGTTTGGAGGAGGGGGCAGCTTTGGTCTGGGAGAAATCCTCGTCCTTATGGAATTTTTGGAGGCAAAACCCCTGCATGAGCCGCAGGCAAGTTGACTCCGAAAGGAGGCACTTTTCCCCAGAAAGCCAAACTCAAGAGCCCACTTGGCAGATGTCATTTTGTAGGGCGCGTTTGGGCCTCCGATGGCAGCCAGGTTTGGAGGAGGGGGCAGCTTTGGTCTGGGAGGAATCCTCGTCCTTATGGAATTTTTGTAGCAAAAGCCCAGGACGGGACGCAGGCAAGTTGGTTTTGAAAGGAGTCACTTTTCCCCAAGAAGCCAAACTCAAGAGCCCACTTGGCAGGTGTCTTTTTCTAGGGCGCGTTTGGGCCTCCGATGTCAGCCAGGTTTGGAGGAGGGGGCAGCTTTGGTCTGGGAGAAATCCTCGTCCTTATGGAATTTTTGTAGGCAAAAACCCCGCATGGGCCGCAGGCAAGTTAGGCAAGTTGACTCCGAAAGGAGGCACTTTTCCCCAAGAAGCCAAACTCAAGAACCCTCAATGCAGATGTCATTTTGTGGGGCGCGTTTGGGCCTCCGATGGCAGCCAGGTTTGGAGGAGGGGGCAGCTTTGGTCTGGGAGAAATCCTCGTCCTTATGGAATTTTTGTAGTCTAAAGCCCAGCACGGGCCGCAGGCTAGTTAGGCAAGTTGGCTTTGAAAGGAGGCACATTTACGCAAGAAGCCAAACTCAAGAGCCCACTTGGCAGATGTCATTTTGTAGGCCGGGTTTGGGCCTCCGATGGCAGCCAGGTTTGGAGGAGGGGGCAGCTTTGGTCTGGGAGAAATCCTCGTCCTTATGGAATTTTTGTAGGCAAAAGCCCTGCATGGGCCGCCGGCAAGTTGACTCCGAAAGGAGGCACTTCCACGCAAGAAGCCAAACTCAAGAGCCCACTTGGCAGATGTCATTTTGTAGGGCGCGTTTGGGCCTCCGATGGCAGCCAGGTTTGGAGGAGGGGGCAGCTTTGGTCTGGGAGAAATCCTCGTCCTTATGGAATTTTTGTAGCAAAAGCCCGGGACGGGACGCAGGCAAGTTGGTTTTGAAAGGAGTCACTTTTCCCCAAGAAGCCAAACTCAAGAGCCCACTTGGCAGGTGTCATTTTCTAGGGCGCGTTTGGGCCTCCGATGGCAGCCAGGTTTGGAGGAGGGGGCAGCTTTGGTCTGGGAGAAATCCTCGTCCTTATGGAATTTTTGTAGGCAAAAGCCCAGGACGGGCCGCAGGCAAGTTGGCTTTGAAAGGAGGTACTTCCACCCAAGAAGCCAAACTCAAGAGTCCACTTGGCAGTTGTCATTTTGTAGGGCACGTTTGGGCCTCCGATGGCAGCCAGGTTTGGAGGAGGGGGCAGCTTTGGTCTGGGAGAAATCCTCGTCCTTCTGGAATTTTTGTAGGCAAAAGCCCTGCATGGGCCGCAGGCAAGTTGACTCCGAAAGGAGGCACTTTTCCCCAGAAAGCCAAACTCAAGAGCCCACTTGGCAGATGTCATTTTGTAGGGCGCGTTTGGGCCTCCGATGGCAGCCACGTTTGGAGGAGGGGGCAGCTTTGGTCTGGGAGGAATCCTCGTCCTTATGGAATTTTTGTAGCAAAAGCCCAGGATGGGCCGCAGGCAAGTTAGGCAAGTTGGCTCCGAAAGGAGGCACTTTTCCCCAAGAAGCCAAACTCAAGAACCCTCAATGCAGATGTCATTTTGTGGGGCGCGTTTGGGCCTCCGATGGCAGCCTGGTTTGGAGGAGGGGGCAGCTTTGGTCTGGGAGAAATCCTCGTCCTTATGGAATTTTTGTAGTCTAAAGCCCAGCACGGGCTGCAGGCAAGTTGGCTTTGAAAGGAGGCACTTTCCCCCAAGAAGCCAAATTCAGGAGCCCACTTGGCAGATGTCATTTTGTAGGGCGCGTTTGGGCCACCGATGGCAGCTAGGTTTGGAGGAGGGGGCAGCTTTGGTCTGGGAGAAATCCTCGTCCTTCTGGAATTTTTGTAGGCAAAAGCCCAGAATGGGCTGCAGGCTAGTTAGGCAAGTTGGCTTTGAAAGGAGGCACTTTTCCGCAAGAAGCGAAACTCAAGAGCCCACTTGGCAGATGTCATTTTGTAGGGCGCGTTTGGGCCTCCGATGGCAGCCAGGTTTGGAGGAGGGGGCAGCTTTGGTCTGGGAGAAATCCTCGTCCTTATGGAATTTTTGGAGGCAAAAGCCCAGGACGGGCCGCAGGCAAGTTGGCTTTGAAAGGAGGCACATCCACCCAAGAAGCCAAACTCAAGAGCCCACTTGGCAGATGTCATTTTGTAGGGCACGTTTGGGCCTCCGATGGCAGCCAGGTTTGGAGGAGGGGGCAGCTTTGGTCTGGGAGGAATCCTCGTCCTTATGGAATTTTTGTAGCAAAAGCCCGGGACGGGACACAGGCAAGTTGGTTTTGAAAGGAGTCACTTTTCCCCAAGAAGCCAAACTCAAGAGCCCACTTGGCAGGTGTCATTTTGTAGGGCACGTTTGGGCCTCCGATGGCAGCCAGGTTTGGAGGAGGGGGCAGCTTTGGTCTGGGAGAAATCCTCGTCCTTATGGAATTTTTGTAGTCTAAAGCCCAGCACGGGCCGCAGGCAAGTTAGGCAAGTTGGCTCCGAAAGGAGGCAATTATCCCAAAGAAGCCAAACTCAAGAACCCTCAATGCAGATGTCATTTTGTGGGGCGCGTTTGGGCCTCCGATGGCAGCCAGGTTTGGAGGAGGGGGCAGCTTTGGTCTGGGAGAAATCCTCGTCCTTATGGAATTTTTGTAGTCTAAAGCCCAGCACGGGCCGCAGGCTAGTTAGGCAAGTTGGCTTTGAAAGGAGGCACTTTTCCGCAAGAAGCCAAACTCAAGAGCCCTCTTGGCAAATGTCATTTTGTAGGGCGCGTTTGGGCCTCCGATGGCAGCCAGGTTTGGCGGAGGGGGCAGCTTTGGTCTGGGAGGAATCCTCGTCCTTATGGAATTTTTGTAGCAAACGTCCGGGACGGGACGCAGGCAAGTTGGTTTTGAAAGGAGTCACTTTTCCCCAAGAAGCCAAACTCAAGAGCCCACTTGGCAGATGTCATTTTGTAGGGCGCGTTTGGGCCTCCGATGGCAGCCAGGTTTGGAGGAGGGGGCAGCTTTGGTCTGGGAGAAATCCTCGTCCTTCTGGAATTTTTGTAGGCAAAAGCCCAGGACGGGCCGCAGGCAAGTTAGGCAAGTTGGCTTTGAAAGGAGGCACTTTTCCCCAAGAAGCCAAACTCAAGAACCCTCAATGCAGATGTCATTTTGTGGGGCGCGTTTGGGCCTCCGATGGCAGCCAGGTTTGGAGGAGGGGGCAGCTTTGGTCTGGGAGAAATCCTCGTCCTTCTGGAATTTTTGTACTCAAAAGCCCAGGACGGGCCGCAGGCAAGTTAGGCAAGTTGGCTCCGAAAGGAGGCACTTTTCCCCAAGAAGCCAAACTCAAGAACCCACAATGCAGATGTCATTTTGTAGGGCGCGTTTGGGCCTCCGATGGTAGCCAGGTTTGGAGGAGGGGGCAGCTTTGTTCTGGGAGAAATCCTCGTCCTTATGGAATTTTTGTAGGCACAAGCCCAGGACGGGCCGCAGGCAAGTTGGCTTTGAAAGGAGGCACTTTCCCCCAAGAAGCCAAACTCAAGAGCCCACTTGGCAGGTGTCATTTTGTAGGGCGCGTTTGGGCCTCCGATGGCAGCCAGGTTTGGAGGAGGGGGCAGCTTTCTTCTGGCAGAAATCCTCGTCCTTATGGAATTTTTGTAGGCAAAAGCCCTGCATGGGCCGCCGGCAAGTTGACTCCGAAAGGAGGCACTTTTCCCCAAGAAGCCAAACTCAAGAGCCCACTTGGCAGGTGTCATTTTGTAGGGCGCGTTTGGGCCTCCGATGTCAGCCAGGTTTGGAGGAGGGGGCAGCTTTGGTCTGGGAGAAATCCTCGTCCTTATGGAATTTTTGTAGGCAAAAGCCCAGAATGGGCCGCAGGCTAGTTAGGCAAGTTGGCTTTGAAAGGAGGCACTTTTCCCCAAGAAGCCAAACTCAAGAGCCCACTTGGCAGATGTCATTTTGTAGGGCACGTTTGGGCCTCCGATGGCAGCCAGGTTTGGAGGAGGGGGCAGCTTTGGTCTGGGAGGAATCCTCGTCCTTATGGAATTTTTGTAGCAAAAGCCCAGGACGGGACGCAGGCAAGTTGGTTTTGAAAGGAGTCACTTTTCCCCAAGAAGCCAAACTCAAGAGCCCACTTGGCAGGTGTCATTTTGTAGGGCGCGTTTGGGCCTCCGATGGCAGCCAGGTTTGGAGGAGGGGGCAGCTTTGGTCTGGGAGAAATCCTCGTCCTTATGGAATTTTTGTAGGCAAAAACGCCGCATGGGCCGCAGGCAAGTTAGGCAAGTTGGCTTTGAAAGGAGGCACTTTTCCCCAAGAAGCCAAACTCAAGAACCCTCAATGCAGATGTCATTTTGTGGGGCGCGTTTGGGCCTCCGATGGCAGCCAGGTTTGGAGGAGGGGGCAGCTTTGGTCTGGGAGAAATCCTCGTCCCTATGGAATTTTTGTAGTCTAAAGCCCAGCACGGGCTGCAGGCAAGTTGGCTTCGAAAGGAGGCACTTTCCCCCAAGAAGCCAAACTCAGGAACCCACTTGGCAGATGTCATTTTGTAGGGCGCGTTTGGGCCACCGATGGCAGCTAGGTTTGGAGGAGGGGGCAGCTTTGGTCTGGGAGAAATCCTCGTCCTTATGGAATTTTTGTAGGCAAAAGCCCAGAATGCGCCGCAGGCTAGTTAGGCAAGTTGGCTTTGAAAGGAGGCACTTTTCCGCAAGAAGCCAAACTCAAGAGCCCACTTGGCAGATGTCATTTTGTAGGGCGCGTTTGGGCCTCCGATGGCAGCCAGGTTTGGAGGAGGGGGCAGCTTTGGTCTGGGAGAAATCCTCGTCCTTCTGGAATATTTGGAGGCAAAAGCCCAGGACGGGCCGCAGGCAAGTTGGCTTTGAAAGGAGGCACTTCCACCCAAGAAGCCAAACTCAAGAGCCCACTTGGCAGATGTCATTTTGTAGGGCACGTTTGAGCCTCCGATGGCAGCCAGGTTTGGAGGAGGGGGCAGCTTTGGTCTGGGAGAAATCCTCGTCCTTATGGAATTTTTGTAGGCAAAAGCCCTGCATGGGCCGCCGGCGAGTTGACTCCGAAAGGAGGCACTTTTCCCCAAGAAGCCAAACTCAAGAGCCCACTTGGCAGATGTCATTTTGTAGGGCGCGTTTGGGCCTCCGATGGCAGCCAGGTTTGGAGGAGGGGGCAGCTTTGGTCTGGGAGAAATCCTCGTCCTTATGGAATTTTTGTAGCTAAAAGCCCAGAATGGGCCGCAGGCTAGTTAGGCAAGTTGGCTTTGAAAGGAGGCACTTTTCCCCAAGAAGCCAAACTCAAGAACCCACAATGCAGATGTCCTTTTGTAGGGCGCGTTTGGGCCTCTGATGGCAGCCAGGTTTGGAGGAGGGGGCAGCTTTGGTCTGGGAGAAATCCTCGTCCTTCTGGAATTTTTGTACTCAAAAGCCCAGGACGGGCCGCAGGCAAGTTAGGCATTTTGGCTCCGAAAGGAAGCACTTTTCCCCAAGAACCCAAACTCAAGAGCCCACTTGGCAGATGTCATTTTGTAGGGCGCGTTTGGGCCTCCGATGGCAGCCAGGTTTGGAGGAGGGGGCAGCTTTGTTCTGGGAGAAATCCTCGTCCTTATGGAATTTTTGTAGGCACAAGCCCAGGACGGGCCGCAGGCAAGTTGGCTTTGAAAGGAGGCACTTTCCCCCAAGATGCCAAACTCAAGAGCCCACTTGGCAGGTGTCATTTTGTAGGGCGCGTTTGGGCCTCCGATGGCAGCCAGGTTTGGAGGAGGGGGCAGCTTTGGTCTGGGAGAAATCCTCGTCCTTATGGAATTTTTGTCGGCAAAAGCCCTGCATGGGCCGCAGGCAAGTTGACTCCGAAAGGAGGCACTTTTCCCCAAGAAGCCAAACTCAAGAGCCCACTTGGCAGATGTCATTTTGTAGGGCGCGTTTGGGCCTCCGATGGCAGCCAGGTTTGGAGGAGGGGGCAGCTTTGGTCTGGGAGGAATCCTCGTCCTTATGGAATTTTTGTAGCAAAAGCCCGGGACGGGACACAGGCAAGTTGGCTTTGAAACGAGGCACTTCCACCCAAGAAGCCAAACTCAAGAGCCCACTTGGCAGGTGTCATTTTGTAGGGCACGTTTGGGCCTCCGATGGCAGCCAGGTTTGGAGGAGGGGGCAGCTTTGGCCTGGGAGAAATTCTCGTCCTTCTGGAATTTTTGGAGGCAAAAGCCCAGGACGGGCCGCAGGCAAGTTAGGCAAGTTGACTCCGAAAGGAGGCACTTTTCCCCAAGAAGCCAAACTCAAGAACCCTCAATGCAGATGTCATTTTGTGGGGCGCGTTTGGGCCTCCGATGGCAGCCAGGTTTGGAGGAGGGGGCAGCTTTGGTCTGGGAGAAATCCTCGTCCTTATGGAATTTTTGTAGGCAAAAGCCCTGCATGGGCCTCAGGCAAGTTGACTCCGAAAGGAGGCACTTTTCCCCAGGAAGCCAAACTCAAGAACTCTCAATGCAGGTGTCATTTTGTGGGGCGCGTTTGGGCCTCCGATGGCAGCCAGGTTTGGAGGAGGGGGCAGCTTTGGTCTGGGAGAAATCCTCGTCCTTCTGGAATTTTTGGAGGCAAAAGCCCAGGACGGGCCGCAGGCAAGTTAGGCAAGTTGGCTCCGAAAGGAGGCACTTTTCCCCAAGAAGCCAAACTCAAGAGCACACTTGGCAGATGTCATTTTGTGGAGCGCGTTTGGGCCTCTGATGGCAGCCAGGTTTGGAGGAGGGGGCAGCTTTGGTCTGGGAGAAATCCTCGTCCTTATGGAATTTTTGTAGGCAAAAGACCAGGACGGGCCGCAGGCAAGTTGACTCCGAAAGGAGGCACTTTTCCCCAAGAAGCCAAACTCAAGAGCCCACTTGGCAGGTGTCATTTTGTAGGGCGCGTTTGGGCCTCCGATGGCAGCCAGGTTTGGAGGAGGGGGCAGCTTTGGTCTGGGAGAAATCCTCGTCCTTATGGAATTTTTGTTGGCAAAAGCCCACGACTGTCCGCAGGCAAGTTAGGCAAGTTGGCTATGAAAGGAGGCACTTTTCCCCAAGAAGCGAAACTCAAGGACCCACTTGGCAGATGTCATTTTGTAGGGCGCGTTTGGGCCTCTGATGGCAGCCAGGTTTGGAGGAGGGGGCTGCTTTGGTCTGGGAGAAATCCTCGTCCTTCTGGAATTTTTGTAGGCAAAAGCCCAGCACGGGCCGCAGGCTAGTTAGGCAAGTTGGCTCCGAAAGGAGGCACTTTTCCCCAAGAAGCCAAACTCAAGAGCCCACTTGGCAGGTGTCATTTTGTAGGGCGCGTTTGGGCCTCCGATGTCAGCCACGTTTGGAGGAGGGGGCAGCTTTGGTCTGGGAGAAATCCTCGTCCTTATGGAATTTTTGTACTCAAAAGCCCAGGACGGGCCGCAGGCAAGTTAGGCATTTTGGCTCCGAAAGGAAGCACTTTTCCCCAAGAACCCAAACTCAAGAACCCACAATGCAGATGTCATTTTGTAGGGCGCGTTTGGGCCTCCGATGGCAGCCAGGTTTGGAGGAGGGGGCAGCTTTGTTCTGGGAGAAATCCTCGTCCTTCTGGAATTTTTGGAGGCAAAAGCCCAGGACGGGCCGCAGGCAAGTTGGCTTTGAAAGGAGGCACTTCCACCCAAGAAGCCAAACTCAAGAGCCCACTTGGCAGATGTCATTTTGTAGGGCACGTTTGGGCCTCCGATGGCAGCCAGGTTTGGAGGAGGGGGCAGCTTTGGTCTGGGAGAAATCCTCGTCCTTATGGAATTTTTGTAGGCAAAAGCCCTGCATGGGCCGCCAGCGAGTTGACTCCGAAAGGAGGCACTTTTCCCCAAGAAGCCAAACTCAAGAGCCCACTTGGCAGATGTCATTTTGTAGGGCGCGTTTGGGCCTCCGATGGCAGCCAGGTTTGGAGGAGGGGGCAGCTTTGGTCTGGGAGAAATCCTCGTCCTTATGGAATTTTTGTAGGCAAAAGCCCTGCATGGGCCGCAGGCAAGTTGACTCCGAAAGGAGGCACTTTTCCCCAGGAAGCCAAACTCAAGAGCCCACTTGGCAGATGTCATTTTGTAGGGCGCGTTTGGGCCTCCGATGGCAGCCAAGTTTGGAGGAGGGGGCAGCTTTGGTCTGGGAGGAATCCTCGTCCTTATGGAATTTTTGTAGCAAAAGCCCGGGACGGGACACAGGCAAGTTGGTTTTGAAAGGAGTCACTTTTCCCCAAGAAGCCAAACTCAAGAGCCCACTTGGCAGGTGTCATTTTCTAGGGCGCGTTTGGGCCTCCGATGGCAGCCAGGTTTGGAGGAGGGGGCAGCTTTGGTCTGGGAGAAATCCTCGTCCTTATGGAATTTTTGGAGGCAAAAGCCCAGGACGGGCCGCAGGCAAGTTAGGCAAGTTGGCTCCGAAAGGAGGCACTTTTCCCCAAGAAGCCAAACTCAAGAACACTCAATGCAGATGTCATTTTGTGGGGCGCGTTTGGGCCTCTGATGGCAGCCAGGTTTGGAGGAGGGGGCAGCTTTGGTCTGGGAGAAATCCTCGTCCTTATGGAATTTTTGTAGTCTAAAGCCCAGCACGGGCCGCAGGCTAGTTAGGCAAGTTGGCTTTGAACGGAGGCACTTTTCCGCAAGAAGCCAAACTCAAGAGCCCACTTGGCAGATGTCATTTTATAGGGCGCGTTTGGGCCTCCGATGGCAGCCAGGTTTGGAGGAGGGGGCAGCTTTGGTCTGGGAGAAATCCTCGTCCTTATGGAATTTTTGTAGGCAAAAGCCCAGGACGGGCCGCAGGCAAGTTGGCTTTGAAACGAGGCACTTCCACCCAAGAAGCCAAACTCAAGAGCCCACTTGGCAGGTGTCATTTTGTAGGGCACGTTTGGGCCTCCGATGGCAGCCAGGTTTGGAGGAGGGGGCAGCTTTGGTCTGGGAGAAATCCTCGTCCTTATGGAATTTTTGGAGGCAAAAGCCCTGCATGGGCCGCAGGCAAGTTGACTCCGAAAGGAGGCATTTTTCCCCAAGAAGCCAAACTCAAGAACCCTCAATGCAGGTGTCATTTTGTGGGGCGCGTTTGGGCCTCCGATGGCAGCCAGGTTTGGAGGAGGGGGCAGCTTTGGTCTGGGAGAAATCCTCGTCCTTCTGGAATATTTGGAGGCAAAAGCCCAGGACGGGCCGCAGGCAAGTTGGCTTTGAAAGGAGGCACTTCCACCCAAGAAGCCAAACTCAAGAGCCCACTTGGCAGATGTCATTTTGTAGGGCACGTTTGAGCCTCCGATGGCAGCCAGGTTTGGAGGAGGGGGCAGCTTTGGTCTGGGAGAAATCCTCGTCCTTATGGAATTTTTGTAGGCAAAAGCCCTGCATGGGCCGCCGGCGAGTTGACTCCGAAAGGAGGCACTTTTCCCCAAGAAGCCAAACTCAAGAGCCCACTTGGCAGATGTCATTTTGTAGGGCGCGTTTGGGCCTCCGATGGCAGCCAGGTTTGGAGGAGGGGGCAGCTTTGGTCTGGGAGAAATCCTCGTCCTTATGGAATTTTTGTAGCTAAAAGCCCAGAATGGGCCGCAGGCTAGTTAGGCAAGTTGGCTTTGAAAGGAGGCACTTTTCCCCAAGAAGCCAAACTCAAGAACCCACAATGCAGATGTCCTTTTGTAGGGCGCGTTTGGGCCTCTGATGGCAGCCAGGTTTGGAGGAGGGGGCAGCTTTGGTCTGGGAGAAATCCTCGTCCTTCTGGAATTTTTGTACTCAAAAGCCCAGGACGGGCCGCAGGCAAGTTAGGCATTTTGGCTCCGAAAGGAAGCACTTTTCCCCAAGAACCCAAACTCAAGAGCCCACTTGGCAGATGTCATTTTGTAGGGCGCGTTTGGGCCTCCGATGGCAGCCAGGTTTGGAGGAGGGGGCAGCTTTGTTCTGGGAGAAATCCTCGTCCTTATGGAATTTTTGTAGGCACAAGCCCAGGACGGGCCGCAGGCAAGTTGGCTTTGAAAGGAGGCACTTTCCCCCAAGATGCCAAACTCAAGAGCCCACTTGGCAGGTGTCATTTTGTAGGGCGCGTTTGGGCCTCCGATGGCAGCCAGGTTTGGAGGAGGGGGCAGCTTTGGTCTGGGAGAAATCCTCGTCCTTATGGAATTTTTGTCGGCAAAAGCCCTGCATGGGCCGCAGGCAAGTTGACTCCGAAAGGAGGCACTTTTCCCCAAGAAGCCAAACTCAAGAGCCCACTTGGCAGATGTCATTTTGTAGGGCGCGTTTGGGCCTCCGATGGCAGCCAGGTTTGGAGGAGGGGGCAGCTTTGGTCTGGGAGGAATCCTCGTCCTTATGGAATTTTTGTAGCAAAAGCCCGGGACGGGACACAGGCAAGTTGGCTTTGAAACGAGGCACTTCCACCCAAGAAGCCAAACTCAAGAGCCCACTTGGCAGGTGTCATTTTGTAGGGCACGTTTGGGCCTCCGATGGCAGCCAGGTTTGGAGGAGGGGGCAGCTTTGGCCTGGGAGAAATTCTCGTCCTTCTGGAATTTTTGGAGGCAAAAGCCCAGGACGGGCCGCAGGCAAGTTAGGCAAGTTGACTCCGAAAGGAGGCACTTTTCCCCAAGAAGCCAAACTCAAGAACCCTCAATGCAGATGTCATTTTGTGGGGCGCGTTTGGGCCTCCGATGGCAGCCAGGTTTGGAGGAGGGGGCAGCTTTGGTCTGGGAGAAATCCTCGTCCTTATGGAATTTTTGTAGGCAAAAGCCCTGCATGGGCCTCAGGCAAGTTGACTCCGAAAGGAGGCACTTTTCCCCAGGAAGCCAAACTCAAGAACTCTCAATGCAGGTGTCATTTTGTGGGGCGCGTTTGGGCCTCCGATGGCAGCCAGGTTTGGAGGAGGGGGCAGCTTTGGTCTGGGAGAAATCCTCGTCCTTCTGGAATTTTTGGAGGCAAAAGCCCAGGACGGGCCGCAGGCAAGTTAGGCAAGTTGGCTCCGAAAGGAGGCACTTTTCCCCAAGAAGCCAAACTCAAGAGCACACTTGGCAGATGTCATTTTGTGGAGCGCGTTTGGGCCTCTGATGGCAGCCAGGTTTGGAGGAGGGGGCAGCTTTGGTCTGGGAGAAATCCTCGTCCTTATGGAATTTTTGTAGGCAAAAGACCAGGACGGGCCGCAGGCAAGTTGACTCCGAAAGGAGGCACTTTTCCCCAAGAAGCCAAACTCAAGAGCCCACTTGGCAGGTGTCATTTTGTAGGGCGCGTTTGGGCCTCCGATGGCAGCCAGGTTTGGAGGAGGGGGCAGCTTTGGTCTGGGAGAAATCCTCGTCCTTATGGAATTTTTGTTGGCAAAAGCCCACGACTGTCCGCAGGCAAGTTAGGCAAGTTGGCTATGAAAGGAGGCACTTTTCCCCAAGAAGCGAAACTCAAGGACCCACTTGGCAGATGTCATTTTGTAGGGCGCGTTTGGGCCTCTGATGGCAGCCAGGTTTGGAGGAGGGGGCTGCTTTGGTCTGGGAGAAATCCTCGTCCTTCTGGAATTTTTGTAGGCAAAAGCCCAGCACGGGCCGCAGGCTAGTTAGGCAAGTTGGCTCCGAAAGGAGGCACTTTTCCCCAAGAAGCCAAACTCAAGAGCCCACTTGGCAGGTGTCATTTTGTAGGGCGCGTTTGGGCCTCCGATGTCAGCCACGTTTGGAGGAGGGGGCAGCTTTGGTCTGGGAGAAATCCTCGTCCTTATGGAATTTTTGTACTCAAAAGCCCAGGACGGGCCGCAGGCAAGTTAGGCATTTTGGCTCCGAAAGGAAGCACTTTTCCCCAAGAACCCAAACTCAAGAACCCACAATGCAGATGTCATTTTGTAGGGCGCGTTTGGGCCTCCGATGGCAGCCAGGTTTGGAGGAGGGGGCAGCTTTGTTCTGGGAGAAATCCTCGTCCTTCTGGAATTTTTGGAGGCAAAAGCCCAGGACGGGCCGCAGGCAAGTTGGCTTTGAAAGGAGGCACTTCCACCCAAGAAGCCAAACTCAAGAGCCCACTTGGCAGATGTCATTTTGTAGGGCACGTTTGGGCCTCCGATGGCAGCCAGGTTTGGAGGAGGGGGCAGCTTTGGTCTGGGAGAAATCCTCGTCCTTATGGAATTTTTGTAGGCAAAAGCCCTGCATGGGCCGCCAGCGAGTTGACTCCGAAAGGAGGCACTTTTCCCCAAGAAGCCAAACTCAAGAGCCCACTTGGCAGATGTCATTTTGTAGGGCGCGTTTGGGCCTCCGATGGCAGCCAGGTTTGGAGGAGGGGGCAGCTTTGGTCTGGGAGAAATCCTCGTCCTTATGGAATTTTTGTAGGCAAAAGCCCTGCATGGGCCGCAGGCAAGTTGACTCCGAAAGGAGGCACTTTTCCCCAGGAAGCCAAACTCAAGAGCCCACTTGGCAGATGTCATTTTGTAGGGCGCGTTTGGGCCTCCGATGGCAGCCAAGTTTGGAGGAGGGGGCAGCTTTGGTCTGGGAGGAATCCTCGTCCTTATGGAATTTTTGTAGCAAAAGCCCGGGACGGGACACAGGCAAGTTGGTTTTGAAAGGAGTCACTTTTCCCCAAGAAGCCAAACTCAAGAGCCCACTTGGCAGGTGTCATTTTCTAGGGCGCGTTTGGGCCTCCGATGGCAGCCAGGTTTGGAGGAGGGGGCAGCTTTGGTCTGGGAGAAATCCTCGTCCTTATGGAATTTTTGGAGGCAAAAGCCCAGGACGGGCCGCAGGCAAGTTAGGCAAGTTGGCTCCGAAAGGAGGCACTTTTCCCCAAGAAGCCAAACTCAAGAACACTCAATGCAGATGTCATTTTGTGGGGCGCGTTTGGGCCTCTGATGGCAGCCAGGTTTGGAGGAGGGGGCAGCTTTGGTCTGGGAGAAATCCTCGTCCTTATGGAATTTTTGTAGTCTAAAGCCCAGCACGGGCCGCAGGCTAGCTAGGCAAGTTGGCTTTGAACGGAGGCACTTTTCCGCAAGAAGCCAAACTCAAGAGCCCACTTGGCAGATGTCATTTTGTAGGGCGCGTTTGGGCCTCCGATGGCAGCCAGGTTTGGAGGAGGGGGCAGCTTTGGTCTGGGAGAAATCCTCGTCCTTATGGAATTTTTGTAGGCAAAAACCCCACATGGGCCGCAGGCAAGTTGGCTTTGAAACGAGGCACTTCCACCCAAGAAGCCAAACTCAAGAGCCCACTTGGCAGGTGTCATTTTGTAGGGCACGTTTGGGCCTCCGATGGCAGCCAGGTTTGGAGGAGGGGGCAGCTTTGGTCTGGGAGAAATCCTCGTCCTTATGGAATTTTTGGAGGCAAAAGCCCTGCATGGGCCGCAGGCAAGTTGACTCCGAAAGGAGGCATTTTTCCCCAAGAAGCCAAACTCAAGAACCCTCAATGCAGGTGTCATTTTGTGGGGCGCGTTTGGGCCTCCGATGGCAGCCAGGTTTGGAGGAGGGGGCAGCTTTGGTCTGGGAGAAATCCTCGTCCTTATGGAATTTTTGTAGGCAAAAGCCCTGCATGGGCCGCCGGCGAGATGGCTCCGAAAGGAGGCACTTTTCCCCAAGAAGCCAAACTCAAGAGCCCACTTGGCAGATGTCATTTTGTAGGGCGCGTTTGGGCCTCCGATGGCAGCCAGGTTTGGAGGAGGGGGCAGCTTTGGTCTGGGAGAAATTCTCGTCCTTCTGGAATTTTTGGAGGCAAAAGCCCAGGACGGGCCGCAGGCAAGTTAGGCAAGTTGGCTCCGAAAGGAGGCACTTTTCCCCAAGAAGCCAAACTCAAGAACCCTCAATGCAGATGTCATTTTGTGGGGCGCGTTTGGGCCTCCGATGGCAGCCAGGTTTGGAGGAGGGGGCAGCTTTGGTCTGGGAGAAATCCTCGTCCTTATGGAATTTTTGTAGGCAAAAGCCCTGCATGGGCCTCAGGCAAGTTGACTCCGAAAGGAGGCACTTTTCCCCAGGAAGCCAAACTCAAGAACTCTCAATGCAGGTGTCATTTTGTGGGGCGCGTTTGGGCCTCCGATGGCAGCCAGGTTTGGAGGAGGGGGCAGCTTTGGTCTGGGAGAAATCCTCGTCCTTCTGGAATTTTTGGAGGCAAAAGCCCAGGACGGGCCGCAGGCAAGTTAGGCAAGTTGGCTCCGAAAGGAGGCACTTTTCCCCAAGAAGCCAAACTCAAGAGCACACTTGGCAGATGTCATTTTGTGGAGCGCGTTTGGGCCTCTGATGGCAGCCAGGTTTGGAGGAGGGGGCAGCTTTGGTCTGGGAGAAATCCTCGTCCTTATGGAATTTTTGTAGGCAAAAGACCAGGACGGGCCGCAGGCAAGTTGACTCCGAAAGGAGGCACTTTTCCCCAAGAAGCCAAACTCAAGAGCCCACTTGGCAGGTGTCATTTTGTAGGGCGCGTTTGGGCCTCCGATGGCAGCCAGGTTTGGAGGAGGGGGCAGCTTTGGTCTGGGAGAAATCCTCGTCCTTATGGAATTTTTGTTGGCAAATGCCCACGACTGTCCGCAGGCAAGTTAGGCAAGTTGGCTATGAAAGGAGGCACTTTTCCCCAAGAAGCGAAACTCAAGAGCCCACTTGGCAGATGTCATTTTGTAGGGCGCGTTTGGGCCTCTGATGGCAGCCAGGTTTGGAGGAGGGGGCTGCTTTGGTCTGGGAGAAATCCTCGTCCTTCTGGAATTTTTGTAGGCAAAAGCCCAGCACGGGCCGCAGGCTAGTTAGGCAAGTTGGCTCCGAAAGGAGGCACTTTTCCCCAAGAAGCCAAACTCAAGAGCCCACTTGGCAGGTGTCATTTTGTAGGGCGCGTTTGGGCCTCCGATGTCAGCCACGTTTGGAGGAGGGGGCAGCTTTGGTCTGGGAGAAATCCTCGTCCTTATGGAATTTTTGTACTCAAAAGCCCAGGACGGGCCGCAGGCAAGTTAGGCATTTTGGCTCCGAAAGGAAGCACTTTTCCCCAAGAACCCAAACTCAAGAGCCCACTTGGCAGATGTCATTTTGTAGGGCGCGTTTGGGCCTCCGATGGCAGCCAGGTTTGGAGGAGGGGGCAGCTTTGGCCTGGGAGAAATCCTCGTCCTTCTGGAATTTTTGGAGGCAAAAGCCCAGGACGGGCCGCAGGCAAGTTGGCTTTGAAAGGAGGCACTTCCACCCAAGAAGCCAAACTCAAGAGCCCACTTGGCAGATGTCATTTTGTAGGGCACGTTTGGGCCTCCGATGGCAGCCAGGTTTGGAGGAGGGGGCAGCTTTGGTCTGGGAGAAATCCTCGTCCTTATGGAATTTTTGTAGGCAAAAGCCCTGCATGGGCCGCCGGCGAGTTGACTCCGAAAGGAGGCACTTTTCCCCAAGAAGCCAAACTCAAGAGCCCACTTGGCAGATGTCATTTTGTAGGGCGCGTTTGGGCCTCCGATGGCAGCCAGGTTTGGAGGAGGGGGCAGCTTTGGTCTGGGAGAAATCCTCGTCCTTATGGAATTTTTGTAGGCAAAAGCCCTGCATGGGCCGCAGGCAAGTTGACTCCGAAAGGAGGCACTTTTCCCCAGGAAGCCAAACTCAAGAGCCCACTTGGCAGATGTCATTTTGTAGGGCGCGTTTGGGCCTCCGATGGCAGCCAAGTTTGGAGGAGGGGGCAGCTTTGGTCTGGGAGGAATCCTCGTCCTTATGGAATTTTTGTAGCAAAAGCCCGGGACGGGACACAGGCAAGTTGGTTTTGAAAGGAGTCACTTTTCCCCAAGAAGCCAAACTCAAGAGCCCACTTGGCAGGTGTCATTTTCTAGGGCGCGTTTGGGCCTCCGATGGCAGCCAGGTTTGGAGGAGGGGGCAGCTTTGGTCTGGGAGAAATCCTCGTCCTTATGGAATTTTTGGAGGCAAAAGCCCAGGACGGGCCGCAGGCAAGTTAGGCAAGTTGGCTCCGAAAGGAGGCACTTTTCCCCAAGAAGCCAAACTCAAGAACCCTCAATGCAGATGTCATTTTGTGGGGCGCGTTTGGGCCTCTGATGGCAGCCAGGTTTGGAGGAGGGGGCAGCTTTGGTCTGGGAGAAATCCTCGTCCTTATGGAATTTTTGTAGTCTAAAGCCCAGCACGGGCCGCAGGCTAGTTAGGCAAGTTGGCTTTGAACGGAGGCACTTTTCCGCAAGAAGCCAAACTCAAGAGCCCACTTGGCAGATGTCATTTTATAGGGCGCGTTTGGGCCTCCGATGGCAGCCAGGTTTGGAGGAGGGGGCAGCTTTGGTCTGGGAGAAATCCTCGTCCTTATGGAATTTTTGTAGGCAAAAGCCCAGGACGGGCCGCAGGCAAGTTGGCTTTGAAACGAGGCACTTCCACCCAAGAAGCCAAACTCAAGAGCCCACTTGGCAGGTGTCATTTTGTAGGGCACGTTTGGGCCTCCGATGGCAGCCAGGTTTGGAGGAGGGGGCAGCTTTGGTCTGGGAGAAATCCTCGTCCTTATGGAATTTTTGGAGGCAAAAGCCCTGCATGGGCCGCAGGCAAGTTGACTCCGAAAGGAGGCATTTTTCCCCAAGAAGCCAAACTCAAGAACCCTCAATGCAGGTGTCATTTTGTGGGGCGCGTTTGGGCCTCCGATGGCAGCCAGGTTTGGAGGAGGGGGCAGCTTTGGTCTGGGAGAAATCCTCGTCCTTATGGAATTTTTGTAGGCAAAAGCCCTGCATGGGCCGCCGGCGAGATGGCTCCGAAAGGAGGCACTTTTCCCCAAGAAGCCAAACTCAAGAGCCCACTTGGCAGATGTCATTTTGTAGGGCGCGTTTGGGCCTCCGATGGCAGCCAGGTTTGGAGGAGGGGGCAGCTTTGGTCTGGGAGAAATTCTCGTCCTTCTGGAATTTTTGGAGGCAAAAGCCCAGGACGGGCCGCAGGCAAGTTAGGCAAGATGGCTCCGAAAGGAGGCACTTTTCCCCAAGAAGCCAAACTCAAGAACCCTCAATGCAGATGTCATTTTGTGGGGCGCGTTTGGGCCTCCGATGGCAGCCAGGTTTGGAGGAGGGGGCAGCTTTGGTCTGGGAGAAATCCTCGTCCTTATGGAATTTTTGTAGGCAAAAGCCCTGCATGGGCCTCAGGCAAGTTGACTCCGAAAGGAGGCACTTTTCCCCAGGAAGCCAAACTCAAGAACTCTCAATGCAGGTGTCATTTTGTGGGGCGCGTTTGGGCCTCCGATGGCAGCCAGGTTTGGAGGAGGGGGCAGCTTTGGTCTGGGAGAAATCCTCGTCCTTCTGGAATTTTTGGAGGCAAAAGCCCAGGACGGGCCGCAGGCAAGTTAGGCAAGTTGGCTCCGAAAGGAGGCACTTTTCCCCAAGAAGCCAAACTCAAGAGCACACTTGGCAGATGTCATTTTGTGGAGCGCGTTTGGGCCTCTGATGGCAGCCAGGTTTGGAGGAGGGGGCAGCTTTGGTCTGGGAGAAATCCTCGTCCTTATGGAATTTTTGTAGGCAAAAGACCAGGACGGGCCGCAGGCAAGTTGACTCCGAAAGGAGGCACTTTTCCCCAAGAAGCCAAACTCAAGAGCCCACTTGGCAGGTGTCATTTTGTAGGGCGCGTTTGGGCCTCCGATGGCAGCCAGGTTTGGAGGAGGGGGCAGCTTTGGTCTGGGAGAAATCCTCGTCCTTATGGAATTTTTGTTGGCAAAAGCCCACGACTGTCCGCAGGCAAGTTAGGCAAGTTGGCTATGAAAGGAGGCACTTTTCCCCAAGAAGCGAAACTCAAGGACCCACTTGGCAGATGTCATTTTGTAGGGCGCGTTTGGGCCTCCGATGTCAGCCAGGTTTGGAGGAGGGGGCAGCTTTGGTCTGGGAGAAATCCTCGTCCTTATGGAATTTTTGTACTCAAAAGCCCAGGACGGGCCGCAGGCAAGTTAGGCATTTTGGCTCCGAAAGGAAGCACTTTTCCCCAAGAACCCAAACTCAAGAGCCCACTTGGCAGATGTCATTTTGTAGGGCGCGTTTGGGCCTCCGATGGCAGCCAGGTTTGGAGGAGGGGGCAGCTTTGGCCTGGGAGAAATCCTCGTCCATCTGGAATTTTTGGAGGCAAAAGCCCAGGACGGGCCGCAGGCAAGTTGGCTTTGAAAGGAGGCACTTCCACCCAAGAAGCCAAACTCAAGAGCCCACTTGGCAGATGTCATTTTGTAGGGCACGTTTGGGCCTCCGATGGCAGCCAGGTTTGGAGGAGGGGGCAGCTTTGGTCTGGGAGAAATCCTCGTCCTTATGGAATTTTTGTAGGCAAAAGCCCTGCATGGGCCGCCGGCGAGTTGACTCCGAAAGGAGGCACTTTTCCCCAAGAAGCCAAACTCAAGAGCCCACTTGGCAGATGTCATTTTGTAGGGCGCGTTTGGGCCTCCGATGGCAGCCAGGTTTGGAGGAGGGGGCAGCTTTGGTCTGGGAGAAATCCTCGTCCTTATGGAATTTTTGTAGGCAAAAGCCCTGCATGGGCCGCAGGCAAGTTGACTCCGAAAGGAGGCACTTTTCCCCAGGAAGCCAAACTCAAGAGCCCACTTGGCAGATGTCATTTTGTAGGGCGCGTTTGGGCCTCCGATGGCAGCCAAGTTTGGAGGAGGGGGCAGCTTTGGTCTGGGAGGAATCCTCGTCCTTATGGAATTTTTGTAGCAAAAGCCCGGGACGGGACACAGGCAAGTTGGTTTTGAAAGGAGTCACTTTTCCCCAAGAAGCCAAACTCAAGAGCCCACTTGGCAGGTGTCATTTTCTAGGGCGCGTTTGGGCCTCCGATGGCAGCCAGGTTTGGAGGAGGGGGCAGCTTTGGTCTGGGAGAAATCCTCGTCCTTATGGAATTTTTGGAGGCAAAAGCCCAGGACGGGCCGCAGGCAAGTTAGGCAAGTTGGCTCCGAAAGGAGGCACTTTTCCCCAAGAAGCCAAACTCAAGAACCCTCAATGCAGATGTCATTTTGTGGGGCGCGTTTGGGCCTCTGATGGCAGCCAGGTTTGGAGGAGGGGGCAGCTTTGGTCTGGGAGAAATCCTCGTCCTTATGGAATTTTTGTAGTCTAAAGCCCAGCACGGGCCGCAGGCTAGTTAGGCAAGTTGGCTTTGAACGGAGGCACTTTTCCGCAAGAAGCCAAACTCAAGAGCCCACTTGGCAGATGTCATTTTATAGGGCGCGTTTGGGCCTCCGATGGCAGCCAGGTTTGGAGGAGGGGGCAGCTTTGGTCTGGGAGAAATCCTCGTCCTTATGGAATTTTTGTAGGCAAAAGCCCAGGACGGGCCGCAGGCAAGTTGGCTTTGAAACGAGGCACTTCCACCCAAGAAGCCAAACTCAAGAGCCCACTTGGCAGGTGTCATTTTGTAGGGCACGTTTGGGCCTCCGATGGCAGCCAGGTTTGGAGGAGGGGGCAGCTTTGGTCTGGGAGAAATCCTCGTCCTTATGGAATTTTTGGAGGCAAAAGCCCTGCATGGGCCGCAGGCAAGTTGACTCCGAAAGGAGGCATTTTTCCCCAAGAAGCCAAACTCAAGAACCCTCAATGCAGGTGTCATTTTGTGGGGCGCGTTTGGGCCTCCGATGGCAGCCAGGTTTGGAGGAGGGGGCAGCTTTGGTCTGGGAGAAATCCTCGTCCTTATGGAATTTTTGTAGGCAAAAGCCCTGCATGGGCCGCCGGCGAGATGGCTCCGAAAGGAGGCACTTTTCCCCAAGAAGCCAAACTCAAGAGCCCACTTGGCAGATGTCATTTTGTAGGGCGCGTTTGGGCCTCCGATGGCAGCCAGGTTTGGAGGAGGGGGCAGCTTTGGTCTGGGAGAAATTCTCGTCCTTCTGGAATTTTTGGAGGCAAAAGCCCAGGACGGGCCGCAGGCAAGTTAGGCAAGTTGGCTCCGAAAGGAGGCACTTTTCCCCAAGAAGCCAAACTCAAGAACCCTCAATGCAGATGTCATTTTGTGGGGCGCGTTTGGGCCTCCGATGGCAGCCAGGTTTGGAGGAGGGGGCAGCTTTGGTCTGGGAGAAATCCTCGTCCTTATGGAATTTTTGTAGGCAAAAGCCCTGCATGGGCCTCAGGCAAGTTGACTCCGAAAGGAGGCACTTTTCCCCAGGAAGCCAAACTCAAGAACTCTCAATGCAGGTGTCATTTTGTGGGGCGCGTTTGGGCCTCCGATGGCAGCCAGGTTTGGAGGAGGGGGCAGCTTTGGTCTGGGAGAAATCCTCGTCCTTATGGAATTTTTGTAGTCTAAAGCCCAGCACGGGCCGCAGGCTAGTTAGGCAAGTTGGCTTTGAACGGAGGCACTTTTCCCCAAGAAGCCAAACTCAAGAGCACACTTGGCAGATGTCATTTTGTGGAGCGCGTTTGGGCCTCTGATGGCAGCCAGGTTTGGAGGAGGGGGCAGCTTTGGTCTGGGAGAAATCCTCGTCCTTATGGAATTTTTGTAGGCAAAAGACCAGGACGGGCCGCAGGCAAGTTGACTCCGAAAGGAGGCACTTTTCCCCAAGAAGCCAAACTCAAGAGCCCACTTGGCAGGTGTCATTTTGTAGGGCGCGTTTGGGCCTCCGATGGCAGCCAGGTTTGGAGGAGGGGGCAGCTTTGGTCTGGGAGAAATCCTCGTCCTTATGGAATTTTTGTTGGCAAATGCCCACGACTGTCCGCAGGCAAGTTAGGCAAGTTGGCTATGAAAGGAGGCACTTTTCCCCAAGAAGCGAAACTCAAGGACCCACTTGGCAGATGTCATTTTGTAGGGCGCGTTTGGGCCTCTGATGGCAGCCAGGTTTGGAGGAGGGGGCTGCTTTGGTCTGGGAGAAATCCTCGTCCTTCTGGAATTTTTGTAGGCAAAAGCCCAGCACGGGCCGCAGGCTAGTTAGGCAAGTTGGCTCCGAAAGGAGGCACTTTTCCCCAAGAAGCCAAACTCAAGAGCCCACTTGGCAGGTGTCATTTTGTAGGGCGCGTTTGGGCCTCCGATGTCAGCCACGTTTGGAGGAGGGGGCAGCTTTGGTCTGGGAGAAATCCTCGTCCTTATGGAATTTTTGTACTCAAAAGCCCAGGACGGGCCGCAGGCAAGTTAGGCATTTTGGCTCCGAAAGGAAGCACTTTTCCCCAAGAACCCAAACTCAAGAGCCCACTTGGCAGATGTCATTTTGTAGGGCGCGTTTGGGCCTCCGATGGCAGCCAGGTTTGGAGGAGGGGGCAGCTTTGGCCTGGGAGAAATCCTCGTCCTTCTGGAATTTTTGGAGGCAAAAGCCCAGGACGGGCCGCAGGCAAGTTGGCTTTGAAAGGAGGCACTTCCACCCAAGAAGCCAAACTCAAGAGCCCACTTGGCAGATGTCATTTTGTAGGGCACGTTTGGGCCTCCGATGGCAGCCAGGTTTGGAGGAGGGGGCAGCTTTGGTCTGGGAGAAATCCTCGTCCTTATGGAATTTTTGTAGGCAAAAGCCCTGCATGGGCCGCCGGCGAGTTGACTCCGAAAGGAGGCACTTTTCCCCAAGAAGCCAAACTCAAGAGCCCACTTGGCAGATGTCATTTTGTAGGGCGCGTTTGGGCCTCCGATGGCAGCCAGGTTTGGAGGAGGGGGCAGCTTTGGTCTGGGAGAAATCCTCGTCCTTATGGAATTTTTGTAGGCAAAAGCCCTGCATGGGCCGCAGGCAAGTTGACTCCGAAAGGAGGCACTTTTCCCCAGGAAGCCAAACTCAAGAGCCCACTTGGCAGATGTCATTTTGTAGGGCGCGTTTGGGCCTCCGATGGCAGCCAAGTTTGGAGGAGGGGGCAGCTTTGGTCTGGGAGGAATCCTCGTCCTTATGGAATTTTTGTAGCAAAAGCCCGGGACGGGACACAGGCAAGTTGGTTTTGAAAGGAGTCACTTTTCCCCAAGAAGCCAAACTCAAGAGCCCACTTGGCAGGTGTCATTTTCTAGGGCGCGTTTGGGCCTCCGATGGCAGCCAGGTTTGGAGGAGGGGGCAGCTTTGGTCTGGGAGAAATCCTCGTCCTTATGGAATTTTTGGAGGCAAAAGCCCAGGACGGGCCGCAGGCAAGTTAGGCAAGTTGGCTCCGAAAGGAGGCACTTTTCCCCAAGAAGCCAAACTCAAGAACCCTCAATGCAGATGTCATTTTGTGGGGCGCGTTTGGGCCTCTGATGGCAGCCAGGTTTGGAGGAGGGGGCAGCTTTGGTCTGGGAGAAATCCTCGTCCTTATGGAATTTTTGTAGTCTAAAGCCCAGCACGGGCCGCAGGCTAGTTAGGCAAGTTGGCTTTGAACGGAGGCACTTTTCCGCAAGAAGCCAAACTCAAGAGCCCACTTGGCAGATGTCATTTTATAGGGCGCGTTTGGGCCTCCGATGGCAGCCAGGTTTGGAGGAGGGGGCAGCTTTGGTCTGGGAGAAATCCTCGTCCTTATGGAATTTTTGTAGGCAAAAGCCCAGGACGGGCCGCAGGCAAGTTGGCTTTGAAACGAGGCACTTCCACCCAAGAAGCCAAACTCAAGAGCCCACTTGGCAGGTGTCATTTTGTAGGGCACGTTTGGGCCTCCGATGGCAGCCAGGTTTGGAGGAGGGGGCAGCTTTGGTCTGGGAGAAATCCTCGTCCTTATGGAATTTTTGGAGGCAAAAGCCCTGCATGGGCCGCAGGCAAGTTGACTCCGAAAGGAGGCATTTTTCCCCAAGAAGCCAAACTCAAGAACCCTCAATGCAGGTGTCATTTTGTGGGGCGCGTTTGGGCCTCCGATGGCAGCCAGGTTTGGAGGAGGGGGCAGCTTTGGTCTGGGAGAAATCCTCGTCCTTATGGAATTTTTGTAGGCAAAAGCCCTGCATGGGCCGCCGGCGAGATGGCTCCGAAAGGAGGCACTTTTCCCCAAGAAGCCAAACTCAAGAGCCCACTTGGCAGATGTCATTTTGTAGGGCGCGTTTGGGCCTCCGATGGCAGCCAGGTTTGGAGGAGGGGGCAGCTTTGGTCTGGGAGAAATTCTCGTCCTTCTGGAATTTTTGGAGGCAAAAGCCCAGGACGGGCCGCAGGCAAGTTAGGCAAGTTGGCTCCGAAAGGAGGCACTTTTCCCCAAGAAGCCAAACTCAAGAACCCTCAATGCAGATGTCATTTTGTGGGGCGCGTTTGGGCCTCCGATGGCAGCCAGGTTTGGAGGAGGGGGCAGCTTTGGTCTGGGAGAAATCCTCGTCCTTATGGAATTTTTGTAGGCAAAAGCCCTGCATGGGCCTCAGGCAAGTTGACTCCGAAAGGAGGCACTTTTCCCCAGGAAGCCAAACTCAAGAACTCTCAATGCAGGTGTCATTTTGTGGGGCGCGTTTGGGCCTCCGATGGCAGCCAGGTTTGGAGGAGGGGGCAGCTTTGGTCTGGGAGAAATCCTCGTCCTTCTGGAATTTTTGGAGGCAAAAGCCCAGGACGGGCCGCAGGCAAGTTAGGCAAGTTGGCTCCGAAAGGAGGCACTTTTCCCCAAGAAGCCAAACTCAAGAGCACACTTGGCAGATGTCATTTTGTGGAGCGCGTTTGGGCCTCTGATGGCAGCCAGGTTTGGAGGAGGGGGCAGCTTTGGTCTGGGAGAAATCCTCGTCCTTATGGAATTTTTGTAGGCAAAAGACCAGGACGGGCCGCAGGCAAATTGACTCCGAAAGGAGGCACTTTTCCCCAAGAAGCCAAACTCAAGAGCCCACTTGGCAGGTGTCATTTTGTAGGGCGCGTTTGGGCCTCCGATGGCAGCCAGGTTTGGAGGAGGGGGCAGCTTTGGTCTGGGAGAAATCCTCGTCCTTATGGAATTTTTGTTGGCAAAAGCCCACGACTGTCCGCAGGCAAGTTAGGCAAGTTGGCTATGAAAGGAGGCACTTTTCCCCAAGAAGCGAAACTCAAGGACCCACTTGGCAGATGTCATTTTGTAGGGCGCGTTTGGGCCTCTGATGGCAGCCAGGTTTGGAGGAGGGGGCTGCTTTGGTCTGGGAGAAATCCTCGTCCTTCTGGAATTTTTGTAGGCAAAAGCCCAGCACGGGCCGCAGGCTAGTTAGGCAAGTTGGCTCCGAAAGGAGGCACTTTTCCCCAAGAAGCCAAACTCAAGAGCCCACTTGGCAGGTGTCATTTTGTAGGGCGCGTTTGGGCCTCCGATGTCAGCCAGGTTTGGAGGAGGGGGCAGCTTTGGTCTGGGAGAAATCCTCGTCCTTATGGAATTTTTGTACTCAAAAGCCCAGGACGGGCCGCAGGCAAGTTAGGCATTTTGGCTCCGAAAGGAAGCACTTTTCCCCAAGAACCCAAACTCAAGAGCCCACTTGGCAGATGTCATTTTGTAGGGCGCGTTTGGGCCTCCGATGGCAGCCAGGTTTGGAGGAGGGGGCAGCTTTGGCCTGGGAGAAATCCTCGTCCATCTGGAATTTTTGGAGGCAAAAGCCCAGGACGGGCCGCAGGCAAGTTGGCTTTGAAAGGAGGCACTTCCACCCAAGAAGCCAAACTCAAGAGCCCACTTGGCAGATGTCATTTTGTAGGGCACGTTTGGGCCTCCGATGGCAGCCAGGTTTGGAGGAGGGGGCAGCTTTGGTCTGGGAGAAATCCTCGTCCTTATGGAATTTTTGTAGGCAAAAGCCCTGCATGGGCCGCCGGCGAGTTGACTCCGAAAGGAGGCACTTTTCCCCAAGAAGCCAAACTCAAGAGCCCACTTGGCAGATGTCATTTTGTAGGGCGCGTTTGGGCCTCCGATGGCAGCCAGGTTTGGAGGAGGGGGCAGCTTTGGTCTGGGAGAAATCCTCGTCCTTATGGAATTTTTGTAGGCAAAAGCCCTGCATGGGCCGCAGGCAAGTTGACTCCGAAAGGAGGCACTTTTCCCCAGGAAGCCAAACTCAAGAGCCCACTTGGCAGATGTCATTTTGTAGGGCGCGTTTGGGCCTCCGATGGCAGCCAAGTTTGGAGGAGGGGGCAGATTTGGTCTGGGAGGAATCCTCGTCCTTATGGAATTTTTGTAGCAAAAGCCCGGGACGGGACACAGGCAAGTTGGTTTTGAAAGGAGTCACTTTTCCCCAAGAAGCCAAACTCAAGAGCCCACTTGGCAGGTGTCATTTTCTAGGGCGCGTTTGGGCCTCCGATGGCAGCCAGGTTTGGAGGAGGGGGCAGCTTTGGTCTGGGAGAAATCCTCGTCCTTATGGAATTTTTGGAGGCAAAAGC